>NW_020455416.1:572879-586872 GCF_003342845.1 Nothoprocta perdicaria | reverse complement strand
GGAGCCCCTGGCCCTCACCCTGCTCCCTGCGCACGGAGCCCCTGGCCCTCACCCTGCTCCTGGCGCAGGGAGGCGTTGCCAGCTTCATCCCCTTTGGTGCTCATGCCATGCTATTCCCTTGCCCGTTCTTTTTTTTCTTTTCCCCACAGCCCTCTCTCTTAGTTTAGCTTGAAGTTCAGAGGCGGGTGAGAACTCGTCCGGACGAGCGCCGCGCCGCGCCAGGCGGCCCCGCGCGGGTGCCTGGAGCGGCAGCGGCCGCGTCGCCTCCGTCGCAGGGCGGCCGCCCGCCCCGCGCGCTGCAGGCTCTGCCCTGCTTGTCCCTGCTGCCACTGCCCTGTCCCCAGCCACTGCCTGGCACCCAGCCCGGCAACACGCACCTCTGCTACGGGTTTGTCCGTGCTGCTACCGCAGAGCACTGCAGAGAAATTTAAGGAATCATCTTGGGGTTAAGGCATTTTTGTCTGAGAGAAAATATCTATTTTTGGTAATGCTTAAACTTTTCCTTTGCCTGTTAAGAGACATATTGCTCTTCTTGTGCCCTCTCCCAGCTGCCTGGAGTATTTTTAAAGGAAGGGTTCAAGAGGACTTTACAGACATGTCAGATTTGAATTTTGGCAGAAAAATTTCAACTTTTGCTCCAGAGCTTCAAAGTTGGGAGGAACTTGAGTTTGAAAATTGATGCAGATATAAGATGTATGACAGATGTATCTATAGAAACCTGTTAAGATGCAGATTATCCCCCTGGGGAGGGGAGATCAAAACTGCCAATCTATAAAATACACTTGTTAGGGGAAGGCTCGGAATCCGTCTCCGCAAGCGCTTTGATTGCAGGGGACAGTGTAGCAGCATGTGGCATCGTAACCTAAGAGCAGACAAATCAGCTTGATGACTTTCAAAGCCGGGAATGCTGCTGGAGGCAAGGGTACTCCAGTCTGGGAGAAATTAAAACATATAGAGACTGTTATTAATTCCAGATCTATTTTTGTGTAGTCAAATCTGTATGCAAATCCTCAGCATCTCATTTTGGCAGATTAATCTAAAAGTGGGGAGCGGTGTGTGCAGGGAATGTAATGATCAAGCAGCTCAGACGAGCAGTACTGAGGGGAGAGCCGAGAGCTGCCGCGCGCTTGGCGCCAGGGCTCTTTGTGGAGAGAGGAAAACAGTTCTGTGTGTTTGGTTATTCCCTCATTTTGCCGGGGAGCAGCTCCCGCCTTTCTCTCCCTCCTTCGCGTCTCCCTCCCCAGCCTCGGTGCTCTTTTCCGTCCCGTCACTTGTTGGCCCCCCTGCTTTTCCCTGGCACGTGGCTGCCCGAGGGCCTTGGGGGCGCCCCCATTCCTGCTGGGACAAACCTAGAGGAGCAGCTTCCTCCTTATCCCGGCTTGCAGGCTTGGGTGCGGGGAGCGGTGGGGACGGGGCGCCGCTGGGCCCGGCAGCTCCGACACACCTGGGGAGCGTCGGCCCAGCTGGGGCTGCAGCCTGGAGCCCGAGGCCTTTCCCGCCTTTCCCTCCTTGAGGTTTCCCAGCAAACCCAGCCAGTTACAGCAACATGTGCTGCCCACGTTGGGGTGAGGAGTTGGTTCTGGTACCTGCTTCGATAAAACCCACCCTAGGCTTTTCTAAGGTGCCCCTCACCCTGGCTCCACGTTGCTGAGAAAAGTACCGGTGAACGGCTGGTGTTGCTGGTCACCGTGGGGGAAGCTCCCAGCACAAGGCTACAGCTAAGCCAGGGATGCTCCCGCATTAATCCAAGGCAAGTACAGAATTTAACATATGTCGCGCAGCTGCTCAGAGTCGCGCGCTGGGACAGCTCTTCTGCGACCCCTTCCTCCTCCGTGACACAAAATCTCCTCCTCCTCTTCCTCCTCCTCCTCCTCCTCTTCCTCCTCCTTCTCCTCCTCCTCCTCCTCCTCTCCTAAACCGTGGCAGGCCCCGCGTGTCCTCGCGGCGGCGGCAGCAGTGGTGGTGGCAGCGGCGGCTCCCGTCTCCGTGTCCCGGAAAGGGCCAAACGGGCCGGCATTCCCGAGCAGATCCGTTCTTACCCTGTTGGCTAGCCGTGGCGTTCCGTCTTGCAGCGAAAGCGGGAGGGGAGCTGGATGTCGCTCTTTTATGTCACGGTGTTTTTGAGAAATGTCATCTTCACCAGACGACAAACGCAGCGCAAAGGAAAGTGTATCTGCTTGGGACAGTATAAGCGTGTCTGCAGGTGAACCCTGGGACTGGCTGGTTTGCTTTGCACCATCTGGGTCTTGGTTTTTTTCATGTGAAAAAACGTAACCTGTGTAAACTCTTTCACAGGAGGAGTAACAAACACCGCGCAGTACCAGAACAGGCTCATGGTCTATGATCCGAAGCAGGTGGGTGTCCGTGTTGTGTGTGTTTTTCCCATACGTTTTGCTTTAAACACATCTATTAGCAAAGGCCCCAGGAGGTTTTGTAAAGTTGAAAGTGATGTCCCTGTGAGTTGCTAGTATTTCACACTAACTCCGTACTCATGTTTTTGTTCAACCTCGTAATGGAGACGCTGATATTTTCAATAATTTTGAAGCCCTCAGGTGCCAGAAAGATCTTGGATAAAATATGGAAAACTATTTTAAATTCCCTGATCTCAGTGGTGTTTATTTAGCTTGTTCATTTTTCCATAGCAAAGCCCTGGGCAGCAGGTAATGGAGGCAGCGTCACAGGAGGGCAGCTTTCCTGCCACGTCTGTGCTCCGTGGGCGCAGGGGGGCTGTGCCTAGGGGCAGGGCTGTGCCTAGGGGCAGGGGCTGTGCCTAGGGGCAGGGGATTGTGCCTAGGGGCAGGGGCTGTGCCTAGGGGCAGGGGCTGTGCCTAGGGGCAGGGCTGTGCCTAGGGGCAGGGGCTGTGCCTAGGGGCAGGCTCGTTGTACCCCACACTGTGCGTCCCGGCGCTCGCTGGCCCAGGAAGCAGGCTGGAGAGCGGGCGCAGCGGCCTCCGCACGCGCCCTGCGCCCCGTTGGCACCCGTGCTGCTTCCTAGCACTGCTGCCGTGGGTTGCTGCCCCGCGGCGTCGCAGTGGGGCCCCGCGCTCGGCACCGTGGCAGCGTCGCAGGAGCTGCCCAGGCCCGGCCCCGTGCAGCGCGTGCGGCACTGGGATCTGCCCAGGGATTTGTAGCTTCACTTCCCTGGAGACACGAATGTGGGCGGATTGCGGGGTTGTCTCATTCGCCTAAGGGTAGCCGGAGCTCTTGCTTTCTGACGCTTAAAATGCCGTGTCTTAATCCCTTGGCTTCCTTGTCCCCCCTCCTCTTTCCTCAAAAAGTAGCACTCTGGAATACCATTAATCAGGAAGGAAGATTTGCAAAGGGATGTTGCTTTGCAAGAGCCCGAAAATAAAGGGTTAGCATGAAACCAAATTCCTGAGTCGTTTGAAAGGAGTCTTTAGGAAAGGGTTTTTCCCTGTTGCTTTGCTCCCCAAGGATAAGATCAAATAGGCTCCTGATTAACGGAAGGTAGAAGAATCTCTCTCCTGCCATAACATAACTAGCTGCTCCGGATAATTTCAGTGCTGTATTCAAAGGAGACATCTAAAACTTCATTTGTGCTTGAAGCGTAATAGTGCTGCTTAAGAAGGATTTGCTGCTGAAGTGTAAAAGGGGGAAAAAAAACATTGAAATCTGAGGAGATCAATAGAAAAACACAGAGTCAGAAACACTAATAAATTAATAAAATTAAATGTGAGGGCTAGCATAGCAGGTGGCGTAGAAGGCCCAGGATATGCTGAGCGTGATGTGGGGCGGAAGGGCCCCGAGGAGGCGGCGGCGGCTGCTGCTGTGCTCGAGCCCCTTTGCCTTGGCCGCCCGCAGAACAAGTGGCTGGGCCGCAGCCCGATGCCGCAGAGACGCGTCTACCACTCGATGGGCGCCGTGCAGCGCAGGCTCTACGTGCTGGGCGGCAACGACCTCGACTACAACAACGACCGCGTCCTCGTCCGCCACATCGACGCCTACAACATCGACACGGACCAGTGGACGCGCTGCAGCTTCAGCATGTTGACAGGCCAGTAGGCGCACGGCCGGCGAGCTCCCCGCTGCTCCCCTTTCCCCTTAAAGCAGCCCCTTTCCCCGCCTTTCCATGCCCCTTGGGGGTTAAACCCTGCGGCTTAAGTGCCTCGGATGTGGGTGGCCTGGGCACTGCCGGCAGGAGTTTCGGTTGCGGGTCTGGCACACACCTGTCTGTGACACATCAGCTTTAGGGTATCATGGGTGTAATTTTTAGGAAGATGCACAAAAATGTGGCTAAATAAAGCAAGCAGAGTAGCTTGTCCAACGCACGGTGAGTCCTTGTTTCTGCGCTGCTCTGCAGGCCCTGGGAAGGGCGGCCGGTGCAGCGGCATCGCGCGAGGCGCCGCTGGCTCCGCCACGCGGCCCCGTGCCACGTGCTGAGTTCAGAGCCGCCCAGGTTGCAGCCACGCGCGTCTGCGGTCAGTGCCAAAGGGTCACCTGAACATTGGAAGTGGCTTCTAGTTCTATTTCCGTTTTTACTTTAGGTCAGAATGAGTCTGGAGTTGCTGTGCACAATGGCAGAATATATTTAGTCGGTGGCTATTCGATTTGGACAAATGAGCCCTTGGCTTGTATCCAGGTGAGTGATTTAGGTTTCTTTAAAAGTCTTTGCCAGTAATTTTGCAAGGATACTTTTTGTTTTCTGCAGAGGTTATTCAAAAGTGAAAATGAGGGTGACGGGCAGAGGTGAAAGGTGTTTCTCATGCAGCCACTGAGCCTTCAGAAATGCTCAGAGGAAACACTGTGGGTATTAAAAAGATTGCCAGGATAGTTATTAAATGTAATTCTTCTAAATAGGATCTTCCAGTAGAAGAGGGCTGAGGAATCTCTCCTGTGGGAGTGGGGTAGATGGGAGGGCACATATTCTCAAGGGGCACGAGAAAGCCCCTGGGAGCACGGGGGTTGCACTAGATGATCTCTCGAGGTCCCTTCCAACCTCAGCCCTTCTGGGATTCTGTGATGGGGCAAGAGACACAGCCGAACTCTGTTCTGGCTAAAGGGCAGGTCCACTTTCCGAGCCGCTGCCGGCTGCAGCGCTGCAGGGCCGTCACTGGCGCGGTTCCCGGGCGGCCGGGGCTGGCAGCAGGGGCTGCAGAGCGGCCCCAGCACCGCCGCGGGGCGGCCCACACCAGACACTCGGTTACAGCCAGCAGGTTCTTGGCACTGGTGCTGCCCCCGGGGTTAAATGCTGCTCCATGACAAGTGAAAACGATCCTGGGAACTTCCGTTTTCCAAATGGACTTGTCCACGTGTCCGGAGCGGCTGTGAGCTGGCAGCCTGCCCCGGTGTCTCAGCTCGGAAGGGAACCCGGGAAGTGCCTTGGCAGAGCAGCACGGGCAGCCTCCTCCCCGTCTCCATCTCCCGTTGTGCCTGGCCACCACTAACCCGGCCCTTGGAGCTCCAAACGCAGCAAATGGGGGTTTGCCTTCTCCTTGGGAAGGGACACCCCCCGCGTTCCCCGTCCTCGTGCTGGCCCTGGTTGGCTCGGCTGTGCCCCGCTCCGCGGCTGGGGCTGCCCCCGCGCTGCGCTCGCCCCTGCTGCACACAGCGCCGGGAAGGCTCCAGCTCCCCAAGTGCCGGTCAGGGCCATGGGAAGCCCTTCCTGGTGGGATCCTGAGCGCGCTGGTGCGGAGCGCCAGCCCTTCCGTTGCGGGTTCTTTTGCGGTGGCTCCGTGGGCTGTTCTCCATGCTCTGCCGGCAGGTGCTGGACGCGAGCAAGGAGGGCAAGGAGGAGGTGTTCTACGGGCCCACGCTGCCCTTCGCCTCCAACGGCATCGCCGCCTGCTTCCTCCCCGCGCCCTGCTTCACGTGCCCCGACCTGCGGACGCTGCAAGTGCCCCACCACCGCATGGGCACCCTGTGACACGGGGCACGGATCCAGCTCGGGCCCTGGAAGGGCTCCTCTGCACCGAGGATGGAAAAGGCCGGACACGTGTGGGCGGCCGCGTCACCCTCGGCACACACTTGTCTTGCAGCCAGATCCAGTGGGCAGGGGGCTCCGAGACGGGCCTGCGGATCCTCTCCCCTGCCTCAGGGGTGCGGAACGCGCGCCAGAGCCTCGGCCTCTCTGCTCCTGCCCCCTCGCGCCCTGGCGCCTATTTAGCTTCCCTACGCAACGTGGCGGGGCTGCGTGGGGCTCGCCATGGGGCTGCTGCCGCTGTGGGCTGCGCCGGGGCACTGCTGGGAGCCACGTGCAGGCCGTGTCTGTGCAGCCCAAGGTGGAGCCCAACTGGCCCTTACGCAACACGGCACCCGGCGAGAGCAGTAACAAACCCATGGACTGGTGCTTCCAAGCTAACAGTTTCTCACCTGGTGATGCTTCAGTGGATGTTTAAATACTGCCAAGCAGATGAAAACAAAAGTACAAGAGCAAACAGAGAAGCCTTACAGTGTGTGAGGAAGGCACCTGGTAACTGGATAGTCTGGAAGCCAGAGCTGCTGCCGCTTCGTGCTGAGACCCAAGGCTGAGCTGGACGTGTTGGTCCGCGACTCTGAAGATCATTTGGGATGTCATTTGCCAAGGTCCCCTACCAAATCAATGGTACCTTCCGTCATCTGATGGACTCTGCCTGGCAGCTGCAGTCTTTTAATAGTGGAGAACAGCCTCTTTACTCTGTAATTAAAATGTGCCATTTACTTAATATTTTTAATATCCATTTTGCAAAGGGTCACCACATCTACAGTTACAAACAAACAGCCTCATTTTGTCCAACATATGGTCCCACAAATCACTGGTCTCTGGAGGCTAAACAGGTGTATAACAATGTCAATATTTATTTATTCTCTCAGTTTATAGGTGAGCCTCCGTGCCATCCTCCAGGCAGATGTCCGCTTGGAATAAACGCTCCAACCTGTTGTATTCTGCCTTGGCTCGGCTACCGCCGCCGCGTCTCCGATATCCGTCTCACAGGTCCCTATGGGAAGGGCACCCGCAGTGGTTGGGGACGCCAGCCCGGCCCGAGGCTGCGGCGGTGCCCGGGGGGCGCCGGTGCCGCGAGGGGCCCTTCCGCGAGGGGCCCTTCCGCGAGGGGCCCTTCCGCGAGGGGCCCTTCCGCGCTAAGGGGCCTCTCGCTGAGCGCTGCAGCGAGGGAGGAGCAGGAACGCCGGCTGCCGGGGCTGCGGCTCTGCCTCCTTTGAGTTTCCCCTTGGGCGGTTCCCGTGCCCCAGAGCTGCGCAGAGCCCAGCGCCGCAGGTGCCGGATCCCGGAGGAGGAGCTAGCCGACTACTCGGAGGCAGGAGCAGCCGCCGTGGACTGGGCAGCAGCGGGGAAAGGGGCAGCGGCCGCCCCCTGAAATGAGGGGGCAGCAACAAGGGGAGGGCAGCGGGGCAGCCCCTCGGGGGCAGCCCCTCGGGGGCAGCCTGGGGCAGAGGAGGCTTCGCACCCGCGCAGCCACGAGGCTGCTTCAAGGGCTGCCACAGCGCTACTTTGCCACACAAAATCTTTTTCCCCCCCCAGAACACATTTTAAAGGCAAAAAAAAAAAAAAAAAAAATGTCTCTAAATTTTTTTTTTCAAAAGAGATGATTGATAGAGGGTTGTTCCAGAGTAAGGCCAGAGCTAAAATATTTTAAATGTTTCTCTGCATAGTTAGATTATGTTACGGTGCTTAAAGGACTGAAGAACAGAGTAGCTCTCCCTGCATAAAGATGAAAGCTGTGCTGATTTCTGCAGCGCTGCTGTGCAGGTTATGTTGGCCCTGTCTAAAATTAGTAAGGGCATTTAGCAAACTGGAATTTTTAATGCCCTTTTGGGTGGCATCCATAGGTAGGGCACTGTAGCTGAGATGACAGTGTCCGATGGATTTAAGAATGGGGTGAACGTAACTCCCTGTCCCCCCCCCAAGGGCTGCAAGAAGCCCAAGCCTTTGGGAGAGGGTGTGAGGGGCTTGGCTGGTTTCCCTCCGTCCACAACCGGGATACTTTGTGCACTAACAGGCACACAAAGTTTTTGTGCACATTTTGTGCGCAGGGAGCTTGGCTGCGGAAGCAGCTCCTGCACGAGACAAAAGCCATTTCTTAGTCATTCACTATCAGACAAGCTTAATTATGCGAGGACATATTGACACTGCATCCGATTTTTTCATCTTCAACATAATTTTCTAAGTATTGCTAACAGATGGGCTGATTACACTGAATTTGCGCTTTAAGTAATAGCTAAAAATTATAAAATATGATTAAACTGAAAAGACCCATGCATAATTTTAAAAGCTACCGAAAGAAGAAAACAGCACGCAGTAAAGCCTCGTGTCTGTATCCTCAGGGAAATATGTCACTGGTAAGTGGACAGTCCCAGAAGTTCCTTCAAGGTCCATTTCAACAGTTCCCTGTGGGCAGCCCCTGCTCCGTGCGGCCACCCCGGAGCTGCTGAACCCCGTCCTGTGCCTGGCCCTGATGCTGCCTTGCAGCGTAAGAGGAGGGATTGTTTCATGTAGGAATTGCTCGTTGAAACCAGTGCCTTCCTTCCCCACCACTACCTTTTTTACCATTGAAAGTGGAAGCCAGGAACAACTTAAATTTTCTCCTCCTGCTCTTCAGGAAGGCTCCTCCTCAGCAGACCTGATGCAAATAGCATATAATAGGGCAAAACACATTTTTTTAAAGCTTATGGTGCTTCTCAATCCTCCCTTTTCCTATATTGTACTTAAATTCAGCAGTGTCTTCTTTTCCTCCCGACTTTGGAGGGAGCTTTGGAACTTCCTCGCTAAGTCTCTCTCGACTCTAGTCTCTCATCAGCCCTGTCACCCCCGTGCCCACGGCCGCCCCGGGGGCAGGGGCTCATGATGCCCGGCGCGGAGCTGGCTTTCTGTGCACGTTAACTTCTCACAGGGAAGAATGGTAATTCCCAACCTGTTGACATTAGTTTCTCATGCACCAAGTGCCATCTCGCATTTGCATAAAGCTCTGCTGTTTTTTCTGAAACTGCCAACCACTGCAGCCAGTATTAAACTTGGAGTTTTGGGGGGGTTGTTTTATCTATTTATAGATAAGAAATAAAAAAAGCTTTTTAGAGGCATAATTCCCCTGCGATGAATAAAACTCCTCCCAGGTACAGACATTCACAAGCAGCTACAATGCAAGTTCAAGAAGTCACTTCCATAATGAAAAGAGCCTCTGTCTTCTGCACTATTAAGTAGCCTAAAGAGGCTTTTAGTTACTGCATTAGCCCAAGCAGCGACAGCTGATTCGGGGAACAAGATCATCTGTTTTGACTCAACAGGATTACAGTGACGAAACAGAAGCTGCTCTGAAGGAGATTTTAGGGATTTTTTTTCTTGCAGTTGCTAGACACGAAAATAATCTCGCCTTCCCATTACAGATAAATTTGAATAACTATAAAAGTGGCATCCTGCTCAGGGGCTGCCACGAGGAGCAAACCGGTGCTGCGCGGTGTGCAGGAAGTAGCTGCAGAAATACAGGCCATCTGAGCAACCTGCGTTCCACAGGTATTCATGAAAGTTCCCTGGGAAAAGTAAAAAAAAAAAAAAAAAAAAAGCACAGACAAAATACTTGAAAAATCCAGCTTTTTAGTCAAATAAACACTGGCCGATGATGTAATAAAATTAATTTCCAAAATGAGGTTTTTTTTCAAGTCCCTCTGCCCTCTCTTCTATTTCGTCCCACCACTTGCATGTAGCCCAAGTCAAAAGGACATTTCCATGAATAGCATGAATACTTAAAAAATATCTCTGTAAATTCCAGGTTAATTTTTACAAATCTAGTGTTGAAATCTGAGCTTACCTTTGCTTATATTACCAGGAAAACAGAAGAGATTTCACACTGCAGTGTGCAGGGCTTTCTTGTTTCAATACAGGAGGACGCTGCACGACTTCCATACAGGATGCTCCCAAGGCTTCCCTTGGTGTAGGAGAGCTCCAGGACAGAGCCCAGCACCCTGCTCTGCACAGGGGGGTCACTGTCTTTCCCACCCTACTAATAGTTTGAATTAGAAGCTGAGGAGCTGTCAAGTTTCTTAAGAACATAGCGAGTTCAAAGGGAAGGGGGTTCAAAGGTTCACTGCTAGGAGACCAGATGAACTGAAAATGTGAATTGAAATGGGAATTTTGGTCCTCTGAAATCCCACCTCGTAGGCTGCTGTGCAGGCTCTTCTGCTCATGTAAACATTTTAACAGGAAACATATTTCAATTGTCATTTAACAATATATTGAGTTGCATGAGTTCACACACATGACATTATTCCAATACTGCAGAAATCACTATAATCAATGACTGACCCAAAAAAAGGCCCAGTGCATTGCAGTTGTAAAGATAAACAGCTTGGGCCGTGTGTCGCAAAGTCCTGTTTCAGGTGTCAACAGTGAGAGAAGATTCCAGAGGCAGGGATCCACTGCCAACACGCTGCTAATCTGTCTCATTTTCCAGCTTTTGTATCTCATTTTGTCCAGCCTCTGCGAGGTGAGATAAGAGTCTCTTGTAGGCTTCTCTGTTGAAAAAAGCCAAAAGAATGTAACGTGTCCCTGAACGCACACGTAAAGCACACAACTGCCCGCTGGTTTAACTGGGATATTAAACCAGACGGTATGAAGGAGAGATAAAGATATATTGAACTTTAAAGCTCCACGGAGCTACCGAGGCTCGGAGGAGCCGCGCGCTCGGCCCTCGTCCCGGCTGGCGTTCGGTTCGTGCGCGGGCGGCCGCCCGGGGGCTCTCGCTGCCGTGGGGGGCGCTGCCCTCCCCTCCGCGCATTCCAGGCTTGGGAAGGAGGCCGGAGCTGCCAGCGCGGCTGCCATGCGGCGGGGAGGCTGCGGTGGGGCGCGTGGGGCTGCCAGGGTCCCTCAGCGCGGGGCCCGTGACGCTGCCCAGTCCAGCCGGCAGCGGAAGGGAAGGGAAGGGAAGGGGGAAGGGGAGGCCGATGACTGCGCAGCTCCCTCATGCAGTCACCAGCTCGAGCAAACTGAGTGGGAAACAGGCATTTCCTGCAACGTTCAAACTGGATCCTGGCACCAGTCACACTGGGCATTGCTGCTATAGGGATCGCATTAAACTTCTGGCCGGGTTTCTCCTGCATACGTAGGTTTTGGCTTCCATGTAATTGAACTGAATATGTTAATGTAATGTTATATTGGGCAGGACTGCAAAGAGAAGGGCGGGTGTTAGTGCACGCACACGGAGGCGGTCACGGAGCCCCTCGCACTGCTGGATAAGGGGACACCTTCTAAATACCAGTTATTAACACAGGACATCACGGAGAGGTTTGATAATGTGAATGTTAAGGAATACAATTAGAAGAAACCTGGCTGTTAATTCTGACGCATATATTTGAGGAGTTTCAAACCTATTTTCTTTCTTCCTTGTAAGTAAAGGAATGAATTTTGCCTTATTGGTAGTATGAAAACAAAACAAAAAGCAAAGGAAGTTGACTATGAAGTACATTACTAAAAGGACAAATGCAGACAGTAGGAAAATTCATCTGAAAATGCATATAATAGTACTACAGTCTGACCTACTGTGAAGTCCTATAAATAAAACAAATGTATTTTTTGGTAGAGGGTAATAAAAAGCAAATAATTTATGAAATAATTATGAAATCTCAGGTCATATATGATTATACTGCGTTTTACATATAATCTGCATCCTCTAAAGCAAGGACTTGCAGACAAATAAGACAAAGCCTTTGGGGCAGGAATTCTCGTCTGTATTTTAGAGCACGCAGTGTAGTGTCCAGAGACAATCTGGCTGTCAATAAATTTTTTGGGGGGAGTCTGTGGGCTTAGTGTCAAAATGTCTGTGAAAACAGTCAGCAAATATGGATGGCTTAGAACCACCAAAGGCATAAAGAAAGGTAGATTGCTATCTGAACACACTTAAAACTCGCTCCTTTTTGAGCATCTTTGCTGCTCGCACTGCTCTCTAGAAAGAGAATAAAAGCTCTCCCGTTCAGTGTGAATAAGCAATGGATTTTAGAGGGCCGCCTGCACAAACCTCTGCGCCGAGTTCCTTCCAAGGCCTTGCTTGTGCTCCGAGTCCTTGAGACACTCTGTGATCGTGGGGATCAGGCAGGCGACTAAGGCCTGATCCAGGACGGCCACTGTTTCGAGGATGCTGAAAACCCGCTGATCATAGAGGGCTGCGTAGTCCTGGATAAACTGCCTGCGGGAGACACAAAGGTCAGAACTAACGCAGAGAGCGGGCCGAGAAACAAGAGCCTCCTCAAACAAGCAATCCCCATCATGAAAAATTGCATATTTTTGCACTGAAATACTCTTATTTGGAATATTTTCTCTACATTTTTGCAGGTAATGCTGGATTTAAAAAAAAAAAAAAAAAAGGAAAATATTCCCAAATATTCCCGAGTTCACAGACTGGGCTAGAATCGGGAGTGAGAGGGAAGTCTGCCCCACGCAGCGAGTGCTGTGGGCGCGAGGCGGGTGCCGCGGGCTCCCCAGGCCGCCCCCAGCACGTCCCGGCTCCCGGCCCTGCGGCTGCGCTGGCTCTGCCGGCAGCTCCCCAGCGGCTCTGGCGCTAAAAGCAACCCTAAATGTAAATAAAAATAAAGCTCTTTATATGAGCATCTGATATCCGTTACGATGCTCTTTAACTAGGCAGGCACCTTTATTTGTCACAGTAGCTAACACTGAGCATCACCACCCATGAAAATATCTCACATTACAGGGCCCCAAGTCTCCTCTGCGACTGGCTCTTCAAAATAGTACCCGATCCATAAGAAAAGCGAGGTGTTTCCTGCTTTTATCTTTTTCTTTGCTCTGGCTTTTTTGGCCACGGCAGGTTTAAAACCAGTGCCAGAAGTACAACAATTTAAGTACTGCAAACAAGTGACAATGCAGTATGTTAAGGATAATTAGTTATTTAAAAGAAATATGCTCGCTGTCAATGGCCTTGCGATAGCTTTGCTGCCAACTGGCAAAGCTGCTGGTTACCTAAAGACAGCAGTCAGCTGGGCGGCGTGTTCTCCTCCTGCCCCTGCTTGGCAGCCTTCTACCACGTACTGCAGAATGTCTGTAGATATTTTTTTAACTGTAAGAGAAAAATCACACGATTCACACAGGGCTCTTGAACTGACCATCTGGAGAATGTCTTTTTGGAAGACTACAGTTTTTTAAAGGAGGAAAAATGGCTCAATCTTTCTTTGATGCAAATAAAATGACTGCAAAAGCAGTTAGTAAGATTGGCTATAAAGAACAGAATGAATCACAGATTTATGCAAAAGTAGTCTTATTTCCCCCTCATTATCCTGCAGAGACATAGATTTTAAGTACAGTACTCTGTAAGTCAAAGCTGAAAGACACATGCTCAATGGAAACAGAGATTTTATTTAAATTTAGGTTTTGTTTGCATTCTTTAAATCATTTCTATTTGAATTAAAGGAAAGCAGTCTGGGCAGTAGATCCTGCCCAAAGCAGCACAGATCTACTCCCTATATTCTGTGTGGGGGCGTTATTCCGAGTTGTTCCTCATCCTCTTTCTGTCACCCTGCTTTCTCCCACTGGATTTAGTCCACAGAGTGCTGCGGCTGCATGACGGCCCTCCCTTCCTCGAGGGCTCTGGGAGGGCCCGGGTGCCTCTGACACCGGCGTGCGCAGCGCCCTGGCCAGGCAGCCCCCGCACACGGGGCCCGTTCCGCTCCCTAACACGCTGTGGAGCAGGCACTTCCACACAGACCCGGCTAAGGTGGCACACCGGGAAAGATCAGATTTGTCCTTGAAACTTCTACAGAGGAGAATTTAAAGTTGCTTTAACGCTTAGATTCCCCTGGAGAAGCCAGAGGTGAATCCCCCTTTGCCTGAGGCGGCCGCTGGCCGCCAGGAGCGGGACACGTGCCCAGGCTGGTTCCCGTGCGAGGGCGGGAGCGCAGGGCCTCCCTCGTAAGAAGCTGGAGCTGGAATCAGAGGCCGAGAGCGCTCCCGGAACAGGCGCCGCCGCCCCCTCCCCGCGGCGCGGCGCCGGGCGCACCTTGCGGGTCGCTCCCGAGCAGCAGGCACTTGAGCACGGGCGGC
>NW_020455416.1:545985-572768 GCF_003342845.1 Nothoprocta perdicaria | reverse complement strand
GGCCAGGCGGGGCGGCGCGGCCCCTCGCGCCTCCAGGTGCTGCTCCCTGCGACACAGGCCGCGCGTCAGCGCCGCGCTCCCCACGGGACGGGCTCCGCGCGTCAACGCGGCGCCCTTACGGGATCGCCGGCTTTATCCTGCCACAGCTGAGGGCTCCTGCTGGCCTTGGCCTTGGCGACGCCTCCCAGTTTGAGAGGACAGCGATGCCTTCCACGTCACCCATTGGGAGGGAAGTGAGAATGGCAGCTGTCATAGGTAAAAAGCTAAACGCGGCTGGGAAAGTTAAAATACAAAGGCAGACGAATGAAATAACTGAATGGAAGTAGGCTCTGAAAGCACCATCCAGAACAGAGCTCCCATTCAGGCAATTTGGTTAGGTGCTTTTGCCAACTTCCTAGCATTTCCACGGTGCTAACAGCTCTACTGTTGCTCGTTGCCAGGAACAGGAACGTGCTGTTAGTCATTTTTGTCACCATTATATCGCAATGGGACGGGCAGGCCCTGCCTTTGCTCTGTCAGAAGCAATGCAACTACCTCGGCTCTAAAGTCTGTTACAAAGATACAGGGTTACCCGTCATCCGGCCACAGGAGCAAATGTTGGCAACACACATTGTGAGTGCCCCAGGTTTAATGCCTTGATTTGTATCTTTCACAAAAGGAGGCAAGAGCCTAAACTGCTGCTGATTTGAAATTAGGAGCGGCTTTACTGACACCCGAAGGCAGTGACTTTCCCACGCAGGTATTTGGGAGGGAAAAGCACAGGGAAACGGAGCACAGAATTCATCATCACCTAACACGGAAACTCCCAGAGCCTTCAAAGTAACTGTCTGGATGTTTTAAATCTTTCTTAATTCATGGTAACACAGGCTTTACTTACAGGATTGCCCATCAAATCTACCTGAATCTAAGATCAACCTTGAATTTTATATAGCAAACAGGCATGCCCGCTATTTCATACATTAAAATTACTTAAAATTCAAATATTGGCCATACATTGAGGGTGTTCAACAAGGACAAAAAGATGAAACAAAGAGCTTCAGCCTCCAGCAGAAAGGACCCAGCCTTACGGCTGCTGTTGGAAGTGGCTGGTGGCGACAGCAGTCGGCAATTCTCCCTCCTGGCCTCTACCTCTCCCTGCAGCCCAAGTTCTGATAATCTCTAAATCTCTTAATCACTAAAAAAGTAAATGTAAAAGTCAGGAGTAACAGGAAAGAAGTGCATTTAACTGATGGGTTTATGCTGTGCTCCCCTGGCTGCTGTCATGATTTCTTTTGCTCCCAGACTGCCCTCTGTCAAACCCACTATTTTTAACAGCTACTTCTTGAACCACCGCAGACTGAGAGCCTGTCACAACAGGCACCGTCGTTGAGTGCGTCTCTACAGAGCCGGGTTCAGACCCTGCTTGTTCAGAGAAGCCAATGCTGACACTTCCCTTCCCAGCAGCTCTGGGAAATCCGAGCGCTTCCTGCTTACTTGATGACGTGCAGAGTGGTCTTCCATAGATGGAGCATCTGGGCGGGCATCATGGAGGAGCTCAGGGCTACTGCCACGGGATGCAGTCCCACGGCCGGCGCCGACGGTGAGGAAGGGAGGAAGCGTCCAAAATACTGCTGAATAATGTTCCCAAGCAGCTGATTCAAATAGGGCCCCTGATTCAGGGGCTGACAACATATAAAGGACAAGCCCTGCAAAAGAAAATTCAAAAAGAAAATGGAATAAATCTCAAATAAACACGAGGAGGCTGCCTCCATTCCATATTCCTCTGCAACCTGAATGTGAGCTACAGCCGCATGCTCAATGACCACTGCATGACAAACACGCATCAGGAATCTGCTGCAGCTACTGTGGTCTAAGATCAAGTCAGGGCAAGGCTTACAAAGAGGGGAAATATCCTTTACTAGATAGCTAATATACTTGGAAGATGAGCTCTGGCACACACAAGCTCCCCATGAATTCCAAGTAAACTCACAGCACCTCAGACCCAAGGAAGGGTGTCTGTGCCCAAAAACTCTTTTCTTTTTCAGCTTCATTTGTGATCTAAGAACAGATATTAGACAAGCAAGATGCAGGAGGGGAAGTGGAGCAGCTCAATAATTGTAAAGCAACTTGAGACACTTCTGTGTGAATGGCACAGCAGAACACCGAGTGCTTAGAATGATGTCTGACAAGAAAAGAAATCAACCACAGTATAAACAGACTTTTGTAAATTAACGAGCCATTACAAGAGATTTGAAGATTTTTACAATCTCTTTAAAATGCGGATTAAGCTGGTGTGACCTATCCAATATAAGTCATACTGATGCCAAGAAAATATCAAATGGAAGCGTACCAGGAAGTGCTGACCTGAGCAGCTCTGTATTTACTCACACACCACACACGTGCCCCATCTGCGAGACGACTATTGCTCTTACTGATACGAGTCTGTGTGAGAGAAGGTGCACGAGGATTGGGGCTGTAGGAAGCCCCCCCAAACACAGACAACTTTAGCTGGAGCAGAAGTTCACATGTGTGCAGAGCTCCTTGGAAATGTGGTAAGTCTCTATGATAAAAGTCTCACTTGAAGTTCAGCCACTACTGAAACCAAAGTTAGGCTTTAATAAGCAACTCAGGTTCTCTCTGGCATTTGCTGCTATGAACAAAATTTTGTACTAAAAGGCAGTCGCGACTACCTCAGACTTCTCAAAAACACTGTATGGCAAATAAAGGCAGAGCTACTGTTACAGATGATGTTATTCAGTTTGTAAGCTGAAGTGTTTAGTGTCTTTAAAGAGACGTTGCAGGAGGTTTAAGGGAGTCACTTGTGCTTTCTCTGGCACTGCTCTTATAAAATAAAACCCATAACCCTGCAATGAAAGCTGGACCTCGTAAATCTCTGGACTGTTTCTACACAAGCACCAACTGTGAGGAGTGTGTTCCAGATCTCAGGGATGCAGGGAACACTGCAAGGACACGGAATCCAAGGCACAGACAATACCTACTTGCACTATTCCGTTTGCCTGAGCCATGAGATAAAGCACAGAGCGCGTCGCCTGTGAAGAAGCAGCGGTGCTGACTAAAACAAGAGACCTCTTCAAGCTGATCAGCTGCAAATGCTGCACAGGGTACAAGAAAAAAAGAAGAAGAAATGCCTGCCGGTGGCCTGTGCAGTGGACACAGGTCTGAAGCCAACTGCATTACACTCCTAGGGCAATCTCTACAAAGCAGATGGTCAGCAAGGGGTTGATGGAACTGCGCCCTTTGCTTCACTGTATTCCTTAGTCATCTTCTGAGGAAAATTAGGCAGAAAAACAAAGAAATTTTAAGGGGACCAGAGGGACGCGACAACATCTGCTCCTCATTTTATCAGAGAGACAACTGATTCCTGTGTGTGTTCACTGCAGGAATCTTTTGTGGCCAGAGATGCCTCTTTCTTCTGATTTATTCATCTATCTGTAAATCACCTGTGGAGAGTGGAGAACCGATTAGTATGGATTACTGGAACTACTCACTGCAGAAATGCCAAGCTACCTAATGATGACTTATAAGATCAGTCCTGCTGTTGGAATAAATCTGCTGTTCACCAATTAATGATGTACAATTCCTATTAAACACATACTATAATTCACAAAACGTATTAATAAGCTTGCTCAAATATCAGGCCACAGATGTGGCTCAGGGGAGGGCTTTTAAGGTCTGATCTCTGACAAATGCTGAGCCTGCACAGGCCCATTAAAGTCACTGGGAAATGTATGTGCCCAGCACTGCCTCGAATCCAGCTCTTCCAGTGCTGTCCTGCATTTAGATAGTTACTAATCATCTCCTGCATTTGGACAGACTAACACTCCTAAGTCAAGCAGAGTATCTTATCTTTTCCATCATCATGCACGTTAGGCTTATTCCATGCACCTATGCCGCATTCTGCAAGACATATTTAGACTACTGCATCTTCCCTGAAATCAGCTCTCTTCTCTGCTTTAAGTTCCTTCCCATATTACTGGCAAAAATGCACAAGGATTCCTCCAAATCATTCCCTAAGAAACCCACCAACGAGCGAACTAACTCGGTCTGAAACTCCCTGCAGCAGCTTCAGCAATCCACCCGTGCCAACATCAGATCAAGTTTTCCCAACCACAGAACACCTGAGGTTAGATTTTTCACACCTCTATCTCATAATTAAAAACAGTGCCATAAAACTTTAAAATGGCTTTTTGCTCATGCCCTTGGCTATCCATCTTTCCCACCATGGCCAAATCCCTTCCTTTTCACCTACACTCTTACACCACTGTTCTGATCGTCCTGATTTGTTGCTGCTGCTGCTGCTGTTGCTGCTGCTAGAGGCAGCTCTCAGCTGAATCTGCTCACAGATTTGAGTCATTCCTTATTCACAAAATCATTAAAAATCACTAAATCGTTAAAGATGTGGCAATGGAAGGAATTTCCTCTTTTTGGTGGCAGCTAACAAATCCACTGGCTTAAGCCAACTGCAAAACTAGCTTAGAAGTCCAAGGCAGTGCCCAGAACCCTCTCAGTCAGTGCAAAGGAGCTCAGAAGAGGTCCCATGAGAACCAGGTTTTAAACTATAATTCCAATATATTCATTTTTGATTTGAGTGGAGGGAATTCCAAACGAGTGAAGCCCTATGAACACTTTAACAATTTTGGAATTTTCGAAAATAACATCAGTTAAACAGTTCTGTAATAAAATATGAAAAAAAAAAAAAAACCTTCTGCTCTTTTTCTCCCTTTCTCCACAAGTGATTTCTCTCTAAAACTGTCTGTCAAATTAAAGAATAGTTTGGATTTTCCAGAAGCAGCCTTTTTTTTTTCTAAACTAAACTCAATATTTCCTCAATAAATTCAATAAAAATTCCCTCAATAAAATCATCTGGAATCATCGTCTTGAAAGCACACGGATTAAGCAGCAGCTTGCTGAAGGGTCCCTCAGTGGGGTCAGAAAGACCAAGACAGACGAAGGAAACGCGGAGCAGGGTCTCGCTGGAGCTGGGCACTTCAAAACTAACTGGAGCGGCTTCACGTGAGACCCCATCCGTGCGGGCAGGCTGCAGAAAGACACCTCAACGTCCACACCAAATTAGCAAGCAGACAATCCCACTCGGTGGCAGTATCAGTGTCCAGACAGCCTTAGATGTAGGCAGCTTCTGAAAACACCTACAGAGCAGTAAAGCAGCAAGTCATCCCCTGCACATCGTCAGGTACCCATATTCCTTTCCCTAGGACAGGCCATCAAGCACAATGCAACTTTTGAAAGAAGGAATAAATCCAAGAGATGTTTACAATGTCACTACCTCACTGTTTTGCAGCTGATAACTTTTAAGGATTATTTTTAAGCTTCCAATCCACATGAAGGCTACAAGGGAAGGGAAAAAGGCAAGCACAAGAGACCTAAGGATTTACAAGGAATAATATAATACGTCAACTTACTTATTTTAAAAATCTACATTTTTCTCTTCCTCACCCATGGGAATCCACCCTTTCTACAACAGCATCAAAGCGTTACAAAGTTTCAAGGGTAACAGATAAGCTGGAGGAAGAAGGGGAGAATAATGGACAAGAAGGCCTCAGTAACGTAAGCATAAACAGGAAACAGCAGGAAAGGAATTTGATTCAGCAAAACATATCCTCAAACTATTAAGATAAGAGAATGCCATGATATGCAGAGGGTTGTCTTTGTCACTAAGAGCAACAAAAATACAGCGAATAGCATACTTTAAATTAGCCCCTGTTGGCAAAGTCAGGGACGAATTAAAAGCTGCTCGTTTGCTCTGCCTTTCAACAAGTGTCTCCCCTTCTGTTAGGAGTACCTGATCTACTGTTTCAGAATCGCTCACACCACGAGCAGGGGAAGGAGCAGGTTGCCCAAAAGCCTCTCTAGGTGGGCTGGTCAGAGCCACGACGCCGGCGCGTCGCACAGCAAAGCAGCCCAGCCTGCCAAGGGAGCTTCCACTGCTCCTGCTGCTGCTGCTTCAATGCAAGCAATGCTTGTTTTGGAGAGAGGGAATGTCTGTCTGTGATGCAAACACTTTCCTGAAGTGTTTCCAGCTTCCTGCGCTGACACAAGAGAGGCACCTACCTGCAGGTAAAGGGGGAGGCTCTCCTGAAGGGCGGAGAGCCAGGCGCCGGGCAGCTCCTTGTCCTGCTGCAGCACGGAGTGGGGCAGCAGCAGGCAGTCTATGATGCGGAAGAGCAGCTGCTGCGCCCTCGACGTGGCCAGGATCGGTGCCCAGAACTTTACAAGACACCCTGTGGGAAAAGGAGCATGAAATTCCGAGGTCGTTTATGGCAAAAGGCCTAAACGGGCCATCTATTAGCTAGGTAGGGCAAGAGTAATGGTATCAGTCAAAAAGCTCATTCCCACGTGTGCTTTTCCGTGGCACCTGCCTAGAAAAACCCAGCGAAGAAGATTTCAAGTCCATTTACAGTTCAGCAAATGAAAGCACCCAACTGTTTTAATATACTATAAATATTTTTAGGCAAGCAATGTTGCTTTGGGAAAAGCGCTGTAAAGCCTTTAAGAAAGCACAGTTGCTCACATCTCTGCAGGAAAATTAACCAACAGGAACATCAAGCCATAGCATAAGGGCCAGGTGCACTTAAAAACATTCACCCGTGGGCATGGATTGCACTTTCCAGAGAGACCCTGCCTCTGCCTTCCCGCCACGTTTCTGTAACGGCAGCGTGGCCACGGGAGCAACCACTCACGCTGATTTTCCGTGTCAGAAAAACCTTACATTTCTTCTAAACTTTATTTACTGTTTTTAATTTAGCAAGTTAAAAGGAACGACATGCAATCAGCATCAGAGAAACAGCATCCTCTCTGCAGATCTTTGCGGGCTCTCAGTCCATAAATGGAGAGTCACAGAGAACATCCTACATTTTTCCAGCACATTACTGTGTGGTTTGCACAACTTCAGCCAGTTTTAAAATCTTGTTTTTGAGTTGCAAAAACTGGAAAACTCACGAATACCCTGACTTTCAGAAGCATCTTTATGACAAAGCGAGGTGCCTGTTTTCTCAAGAAGATAACTGCATACTCAGGAGTTTAAATACTCTAAAGACAGATGAAATAGTACAGGGTGTCTAATGAAAGAGATTCCTATGTAGTTGTTTCCACAAACAAGCTTGTGTTTATATTTAAGGAGAAGCAAGGAAAAGTTTGCTGGGTAGCAAATACAGCAATATCTCAGGAAAATCTGTTTAAGGGTTGGTAAATAATGAAAGATCAAAAATAGCGTGTTACAAGACATTATTAATCTATAAAAGTCTTCCCATTACCATCTCTAAAAGCAACGAAAAACAACATTAATCTTGTGGAGTGAAAGAAAACACAATGATCCATCACACAGAAGGAGAATGAACATTTAACCATACTTTTTATAACGTTGGCCGAGCTCCTTGTTTTGAAAGGAACGTGCTCATGCAGACTGAAATACTCCCACTACCACCACTGCTGTGACATATGGGACAGCAGAAGACACCATCTGATATATTTCCACAGATGGAAACTTTTTAGATATATTAAGGATCTTAGTTTGCCCCTATAATTTTACCACATCAGAGAACATTAAGGAAGTAATTGAAATACCCTTGAACATTTTTGCAAAGCTTTTCTTTCCCCTGAAATACAAAGAAAGGGCAATTTCTTGTACACAAGAGCATGACTGAAGATTAATCAACACCTACTGCAAAGAACAGAAAGGAAAATATCAATCTAAAACTACTTTGCAAAGTTCCAACATCTGCATAGGTGAAAACATTTCATTTGACATTTATCTTGTACAGCAAAATATACAGATCTTGCAGTAGAAAAATGCTCTATAAATTCAAATTCCAGTACATTGGAGGCACCTTCTGTGTTGTGATTGTGCTGCTCACTGCACTCCTCATCATCACGATGTACAACACTGTGTTTACATGCAGTTACCTCTGTGTTTAAGATAGGTAAGGCTTACCCTATTATTTAAAAATAAGCAGCTCAGACTCATTCCTAATAAATACCCTGATTATTTTTGCATCCTATTCCTGGTTTTACACTGGAATGAAATGGATTTGAGCTTTAATAAAGCACAGAGAGCACATAAGGAGAGCACTTCTAGAAGGAAGAATATGATATCCCTAATTTGCACAAGCAGACCTGTCCCCAATCTTAACTCCAGTAAACATAACATAGCATAAAACTCCTTCAGCGAGTTGTTGCTTCTGCTTTTACTTCCATGACTGCTCTGTCTTGGTGACTTGGCTTTCTTATTTTTTAAAAACCATTTACACAGACAACACAAAAGTACCAAAAGTCCCAGACATTCCTGAATGTTGTGAACAATTACCTATGATCCAGTAGGTAAGCTGCAGGCCTTCGGGAGGGCCTTTCACCTTCAGATAAGGTTTCACATACTTCAACACATCACCTAAGTATTCCAGAGCCTTTGCTACCATGGCGGATTTTTCAGGGAGTGTCTGAAGGCCACTGTAAGTTTTTCCAACAGCCTGAGAAAAGACATTGAAATAAACACTGGATTAAACCTCTACTAACCTCTCGTGAGATTCGGGTGAGGAATTCTTTCTGGAAAACAAAACCAGCATATCACACACAATCCCCTTTCTCTTAAACTATCCGATGAGCTAACACAAAGGTACATACCTTAATAAACTGGACAAGAGCATTTTTAGGGTCTTGCTTGGAAAACGGCTCTTCGAGATGAGCCTTTGAGAGGATGTTTTCCACTTCTTTGAGTTTAAAAACCAGTCTTGTCAGTTCAGAGAGCTGCTCCATGTAGACTTTCCCTGATTGTTACAAGAGAACACAACAGTAAGTGTAGCACACAGTCATGTTTGCCTACTGCTTTTCTAGTCACTCTTCTTCCCACAAAACTGAAAAGTAAAATAAAGTTTTAAAATGTCCAAACCACAAGTACTCAGCAATTGACAGCACCCTGCTAGAGAAAGAATGTGTGAATCCAATACAGGACTGCAAGGATGAAGAATATTAGGGATGGATAACCAAATCTTCCATTTTACTGATGGTTTTCTTAGAAATCTACAAAAGGTGCATGAAAAATAGTTGCTAGAAGATGTGTTCTACTAGCTAATTAGTACTGCAGTGTTCTGGAGAAAAAAGTAAAGAAGTATTGCTCACTAAATACTGAAAAAACAGCTAAGGAAAGCAAAATATCTGATATAAAATAAGAAAGAAATGTTTACAAATGGATTTTTTTTTTTTCTTTTAGGGCATTCACAGCATGTTTTCTGACTATTTACTTCATATTTTCACTTTTCTTCAGAGCAGTTTCTCCATGGGGGAAAAATAGCTTGTCTCCTTGGGAGAGAGTTTTTGTTCTCTGCTTCCAAGGAAACGAGCTCTTTTATCTTTGTTTGGGATAAATTTGTCATATGCAGAAGAGGCGAGCCATCAATAAGGAGCACAAGCAGTGTACAGAAACACATTTTGTAATTAGGCAGAAGCAAAGGAATACAAACAAAAATACATTTTGTAATTAGCTGGGAACGTTTGCCAGTTTTGCAATATAGAATCATTACTGGAAACGCTGGGGGAATGGGCGCACCCACCAACTGTTCGCTCAGCATCTGTCTTGGCCAGCGCACCCGTCGGATGATCTAGGAACATTTGCAGAACGCATCGGAACCAGGAACGAACTGTCAGAGCTTCGTAGGAGGGGTAGCCCATACTGGAAACGGCTTCGTGCAGCTCACTGCATGGGTAGAAGGGGAAAAAAAGGTATAGGTACCTAACATAAACACGTCAACAGGTGGCAAACAGTCTCATTTGGCTCTGGACATAAAGATACTACATGTACGATTAAAAATAAAATAGTAGAAAATGAAATTGCATACTTTTGCTCACAGCATAGTGGTGCCTAAATATAGAGAGCATGGTAGATTCTGTAGTAATGCCCATGGCAATTTAAAGCCTATTTACAAATATGTGCATATATTTTCTGTGGATAAAATAAGAGAAAATAGAATTCAGGCAATGTGGAATTCCTTATTCTAACAAAAAGCCAACGTGAGAGTGTTATGAAAAGGGATTCGTGTGGCTGGAGCAGCATTTGCCTCGTCACCACGACTGGCTGCTGGGCCCCTCTCCCGAGGCACTCGGGCCCTTCTCGCTCGTTCTGCAGGGGCTCCTGGCTGAGGACAACGGGCCCATCCTGCAGTTCCTCCCGGGGAGCCCTGCTGGTGCTTCAGGTCAGTGAAACTGCTCAAAAATAGCGACGCCTTCTTATTGAGAGGCTTCCTCCCTGCTCAGTTCAAGCTGCTTTGACTTTAATGATAAATGCTTGTACTCTTTTCTTGATATATGTACATATAAATCTAGTTATTTTCTACTGAATTTTCACCCCTGCTTGTAAGAGAGAGTCAACACTGGTTCAGATGATCAAACTGGATTCTACTCTCAGTGACCAACATTAATAAAGATTATTTTTTCTTCTTTTTCAGTTAGTTAAAACAACTGACACTTGTGCTTTTGTCGAACATCCCTGCTGAAATGATCCTGACAAAACAAATGAGACAAAACGCAACGAAAGAGAACACAAGAATGAAAATGAAACTCCAGTAGTAAAACACACACAGAAAAGCGATGCCTGTGGGTTTAATGCTCTCTGCAGCACCACAGAATCCAGCCTTCAGGTGCCCTCGGTGCAGGCAGCGAGGCTAGTTAGCCCAAGCAGGGACAGGACGATGCTCCCAGCCCTTCAGGAAGGGAGGGTCCCCCCCAAGGAGATTGCAGGGGGTACAAGAGCATCAGCAGCACAAAAAGCTTTTTTACTTTTTTTTCACTTTTACCTGAGAACGTTTGATGTGGAAATTATCACAGCACAGTGTCCACCAAGTCTTAAGATCCCAGCACTTAGACACTGTGATAACTTTTGCTCTTAAAACTGCTTAGGGTAAATGAGTACCTGAATCATACTACCCCAAATTTGTCATCTTTTTAGTATACAAAAAAATGACAGCGTATAGAATATAATATATATATCTGTATAATTCTACCCAAGTGTTATTGTAGGTACTAACTGTTCTTTCACAAGGGAATCTGAGCACCTTAGCACTTTCTTGAGGAAGAAGTGAAGTCACCTTTGCCTTGAGTCAGATACAGACATTTTTACCTTGAGGGGAACATATGCAAGTGATGGGGGAAATATCCCAGACGATGATAATCCCAGTATGTCAGAGGCAAAAACCTGTGCCTCAGGTGAGTGCTTTAAGTACCATGCTCACTACACCCCAAAAAGTCATCGGAGAGGAGAGAGAAAGAAGAAGGAGGGAACATACACAGCCCCCTAATGAGCAAAAGACCAATATCCACCCTTGCTCCACCATGCAGTCAGGTTTTCTCCTTCTTTTGTGGCAGCAGGGCTTTCCAGGGAGCTCAGCATGAGCCACGGGCACCTGCACTTGCAAATTCAATCAGGTTCCCAACACTTGAGAAGAGGAATCCTTAGGCTGCAGTTTCAAACACAGTAAATGCATTTTTGCCCTGGTCAGGATGGCAGTACATTTGTAGACGCACACATAATAACATATTAGGCACTTAATTGATGTTACTAATGAAAACTTAAGTAATTATTTGCAAGCACTTCAGTGCTTACCAGAGAAACTGGTAATTAGTCTAAAGCACTTAAATTATATCAGAATTTCAGTTTAGGCATCAAAGTGTTTTTCCTGACCTTACTTGAAGAGCAAAGCCCTCAAATCCCATTTTTTTTTATTTACCTGCTTAACTTTCATTTCATTCAGCACGAGCTGGGCACGGGGAACCTTGCACAACTTTAACCTTATCGTACGAGAGGCCGGAGTGTCCGAGCCCCGACCTGCCACCCCAACAACTCGGCTCAGCCCCTCTGCCATGTCCCTGCAAGCAGCACCGGCACGCTCATCTCTGCCACTCACACAGCCTCGACTGTAGATTGATTGAAGCTATTTAGCTCAATATGTGATTGATTTAAGCTATTTAGCACAATATGTACCCTCAAAATGTGCAGTACATTCAGCTTTCAAGTACTGTCCCAAACACTCCCCCTCTTTCTCTCTCACCTCCTCTGCCTCCAAAGCCTGACTCAGAGCCCATCTTAACTAAACAATGCCTACCAAAGGCAATAAAAATTCTTTATTAAAAACAAACAGGTGAACAAACATTGGTATGTAAAAGTACGCAATACACCTTTAACTCCAGGATTTAGTTTAAAGCAGCAGTCTAGCAGGTCTCAGAAGCTGAAGCTGCACGAACATCAGGAACACGAATCATTTTCTTTTAAGGTCTGGATACTACCCAACACATCCTCCTGTAAAAGTTCTGTTCTGCACAAGTCAAGATATTTAAGTACTGAATACTTATCATATGTTAACTTCAGACTTTTATCATAATATTTAAAATACTTTTTTGTATAGAGTTTTGTGATACTTTTAAAATAAGGATATAAGTTTTGAATCTCTTAAGTGTAAAAAATACAAGGAGAATAAGACCAGAATATTTAATTTTATCAAGTTACAATATCCAACCTATTTTTAAAACACAGCTAGGGCAAGCGGCTTTTGCTTTCTCAAACTAACAACATTGTCAAAGTGTAATAGCAGTAGAGGAGGACAGATGGTTACAAATAAGCAAATTAAAAATAGGTTATGGGTCCAGGCATTTCCCTTTGGTGTAGGGTGCTGGTCTTCAGAAGAGCACTGTCCTGGAGACATTAAGTCCCCATTTTTCAAAATCTATTAATAACAACACTGTTTTCATTTGGAAAAAAAAAGAAGAAAAAAACTGATTTTCTATATAAGATACATGTAAATTTTGCAGTAAATATTTTTAAATATTTATTTAAATATTTAAATATTTATATCAGGAAGATAGCTAAGCATTTTGCAAAATACTTAAACTTACCTTAATACCTTAAACTACTTTTATGTAAAAAAGAAACATGCACACAGACCAACCAACGCAAACAACACTGACTCCCCATGTGGAATGCATAGGGGACACATTCCTTCCAAAAAAATCTGGAACTTTACAGCTGCAAAGAGCCTGAACCACCTTAATGAAACACCTGATGTTTGTAGCAACATTTTCTGCAGGTTTGATCATGAAACAAGAGGGGTCTGGAAGAATTTAAAAGAGAAGGAACTTTTCACCTGTTTGGTATTAGGTGACTCAGGTATCTTGACACCAGCTGAGGCCACACCATGTCATCCCACCCGAACAACTGCAGCATCGACAGAACAGGCTGCGGCTGCAGCTCTGACAGGGCTTTGCTGGGCATGTCCAGAGCTAAGAGAGTAAAACCTGGGTTTAAAGAGAGAAAAAACAGGGCACAGTGTTAATGGTTTCTCAATATATTCCTGTTCCACTAGAAAGCATTGAAATTTCTGGATGATGGTTCATAAGGTGCTGCCCTGGAAGGACCAGAAACCTCTGTGAAAACTGTGCAGCTTTTCTAAAGGATACTGTTAGCGCACAGGGCAAGAAGCAGCCCTGTCCCAGGGAGTCTATAGCCAAGGATGTGCTAAATGCAAAGGAGGGGAGACCGATTCAAACATGTCCTATTTTAAATATATGGTTCAAATTTGCACAATTTTCAAGATTTTCAGGACATCACAGGTTATCAATGCCAAAGGCAAAGCTTCACCACGTGCCATAATTTTTTTTTTTTTTTTTTTTTTTTTGTCTGTTTGGACTCGTTTTCATGCCTCTACCCATAACTTCCTTTACATGCATAACAGCTTTTACAGGGCTTTTCTATCTCCACAGCTATTTTGCACAAGTCACTCAGTGAGGAAATGTATTAGGGAATCTATGGGGCCAGTAGGAGTTGGCACCTTTCTTGTTTCATCAAAAGAGTCTCATGTTTCAAAGGTTATTGTGCAAATACAGCACTCAGGTGCAAGTCACACCTGCAGAAGAACCTCCATCCAGAGGTGCAGCTCTAGTGACCGGCATAAACCTTGCCACTGAACTTGTGCTTATGAAGCAGAACCCTTTGCTGTCCCATTAGGTCATCTGTGGGGTCGACATCCAGTAAACAAGTTCCATTTCTATCTTGTCACTTAATGCTGCAAATGACAAATGCATTTCAATGAGGGGAGAAGGTGTCCCCTGAAATGCTGAGTTATTAGGCTACAGGAAATGAGTGGCATCAGAAGAGGCAAGGAACCGACCAGCTTTGGAAGGCAATGAAATAAAGGGACTCACTGATCCCCAACTTTTCTAGTTGCTGTTACATTTAAATACTCTGCTGATTTATTAAAACAGTGATCTACAAAACTGCATGCACTGAGGGGCTGACTTTGAATTAGCCATAAAAACAGTTAGTTTTCAGAGGCAGCAACAATGAGGGCATTTTAATTAGCATTGCAGGGACAGGGTACTTTAAGCCTGACAGAGTTAACAATTCCATGTGTGTCCCTGAATGAAAAAGGAGGGGATACCGAGCCCCCCTCTCCCTCTGTAGCACTGCCTAACACACCCCTACCGCGCAGCTCACAACTGCCCTCTGCTAATCCTGTGCAAAATCTGAAAGAGGCTGATTTTCTTGTTATTTTGCTGTGTAAATATGAAACAAATAGGCAAAGGCAGTAACACTGTAGGGAATAAATGAAAGCTGTAATGTTGGCATCCTCCTCCTCCTCTGGATTTGTTTTGCTCTTTTTCTGTAAATGCTTCAGCGCTGCCTCTGCAAACTGCCCCCTTCGTTAGCATCACCACTGACTACAGCAGGGCTATTTTCCACTGAGCAGTCTGAACATTTCTAATACTCACTCAGTACTTCTGAGCTTACACCTTTATTTAATGCACATCAAGATGGGAAAAAATACTACTTTATATTTCACTTCCCTAAATATTAGTTAATGGAAACAAGACTTTGTTGTAACCACAGGTCAAACTGCAGGTCTGATCAAACTCTAGGTCTGGTCAATCTAAACCATGCAGTAGTACAGTAAATTTTCAGTGAAAATAAATGGAGTAGTGATAACTACTAAGCTTAAAGATCTCTTAAGTAGAGATAACTACTAAGCTTAAAGATAACTACTAAGCTGTTAAAGATCTGACTTGGTTTTCATTCTGTTTACTGACATGCTGACCCTCTGGCTGGGGATGGAGCAGTGTTCTTTGCAACACATAAATATGCAATATTGTACTTTTCAGATTAAGATCCTTCAATGCAAAACAGAATGACAAATTAAAAAGAAATCATGAAATAGGTTTAGGAGCATGAGCCTAAAGATTCAGCAAAACGTGACAGTCATAAAATCAACTTCTTAAAAACCTGTCTTCAGAGAGGAATCTTTTACAAAACTAAAAATTACACTTAATCATAGGCATAAGGAATAAAACAGCTCAATGCAAAATTACAGTAAACTTCTACAAACAGACACAAATTCTGGATATAGTCAAAGTAAGTGATTCTTATTTGGTTGGTATCACATTTGTAACGTTGATTATAATCTGTGAATAGGAGTGAAAAGTAAATCAGGTGTGCCTCTCATCCAAGTAGGCAGCATGGATTTAACTTTTGTGTTTAAACAAGTTAAGTTACTAACTTGTACTTATACATGTTAAGTTACTACGTGGCAGGAAATGTGAGGGTGACAGAGCCCTGGCACAGGCTGCCCAGGGAGGCTGTGGAGTCTCCTTCTCTGGAGATCTTCCGAACCCGCCTGGATGCCGCCCTGTGCCCCGTGCTCTGGGCGGGAGCAGGGGGTTGGACTGGATGGTCTCTAGGATCCCTTGGCACCTCAGCCGTTCTGCGCCTCTGTGGAAGTGCGCAGGCTGTGGCACCCTGGACGGGCCGCGGTTTAGGCCGGGCTCAGGCGGCGCTCACCTGCGGCCGTGTCGGCGAGCTGCGGGCCGGGCGGCGCCTGCGCCATCCGCTGGCTCTTCAGGAAGGGGAAGCAGTTTCTCCAGAGCGCGGCGGCCACAGCAAGGTGGTGCTCGTTACCCGCCGCCGGCGGCAGCGGCGCAGGGCCGGGGCCCGCGCGGCCGTGCGCGCTCCTGCGGAGAAGCAGAAACACGAGCACCGTGGCGTGACGGAAGGAGCAGCGCGCATCCCTGCACGCCCTGCCTCCGAGAGCCGCGGCACGCTCCCTGCGAGTAAAGCCCTTCTGCAAAGGCGTGATGCGCACCGGTTATTTGATGGATGGACGATGGCATATTAAGCACCATAAAGTTAATGTTAATTACTAATGTCAACCATTAATTATATGCTTTTTAGTACGTCAGATCAAAATGAGGAATAGGCAGTTTAAGAGGAGCGTTTGCCTTCTGCCGCCGCCAGCATGAGAAGCAAGTTTGCTCACAACCCACAGCCAGATGCTCTTCCAAATTTGCGTCACAGCGGCGGCTTTAAGGAGAGGGTAGATAACGGCACGTGATTTCCCTCACCCTCACAGCTCCCCCTTAACACCTGCCCCTACGTTGCTGGCCCCAGGTCTTGGCAGGAGATGCGAGCAGCCCCGCATGCACGGCCCGTCATCTCCTGCGGCGGCAGCGCCCGGGGTCAGCACCGCGCGCCCTTCCCTTGGAGTCCTCCAGCACCGTTCCTGCCACCTAATCTGCTTTGGAAGTTGTGCCTTTCTAGAGGCCTAATAGAGATGTGTCTGCAGGGAATCAATGTTCTTGGTGAAACAGGAGGCGGGGGCAGCGCAGGAGCCTTCCTGCGCCGGGCCCATCAGTGAAATACCACGCTTATTAAAACCAATCTGCAGCAACGCACTATCATTCCTGTTCCTATTTATCTTCTGGTCAACTCGATTGAGATTGTGCATTAAAGCACAGGCTGCATTATTACATTTGCTTTATTAAATTCTATGAAGAGCACTGTAAAGTCAGAGTCAAGATATTTATAAGATAATGGCAAACAGCGAAGGCTTCAAGACTTGCCTTGGCGCTAGCACTGGTAGCCTCCAACATTTTGTCCTAATTGCCACTGTCACAATAGCAAGTGCTTCACGAAACTGCCTTTGCTCCTGTATCTTTATTCTGTGTTCATCTTAATTTGAAATAAAACAAAACCAAAACAGAAAAAATAAAAGGAAAAGAAAAAAAAATCCAGCCCCTAGTTCCCTTCTGGGAATGTGGGGGAATTATAAAAGAATTACACAACTCACAGCACTCATTAGGACATCTGAAATGGAATAATTTTAAATAAAGAGTAGGCTGGCTGCAAGGCCCTCACTTACCTGGGTGGATATTAGAAGCGCATCTCATTATATCAAATTAGTATCCCAAAATTCTGCCTAGCACATAATTTAAAACATAAAACACCGCGGCTGTCAAAGGTAACGACACCTCGTGCCTGCCTGCAGGCATCCGTTCCTTTCAATAGGGCAGACACGGAGAACTGAGTATCAGCTGCTCCGTGAACGGCTACATTTAAGAGCCAAGGAAGACAATGCACTGCTATGCATGCCTAGGAGGAACCGAGTATTTCTGTGGGAGGCAGCGCTAGTCCAGGCACAGCAACAGAGGCCAGGGAGCCATAACCCACCTGCTTCCCTCACACCTATTCCCTCGCTGGCCTCCCATAAACCATGGAGCCTCTCTCAGCCTCAGCTTCCCAGCCCGGGGTCCTGGATCGTAAGGCAGCCTCCTCACCCTCTCAGGACACTGCTCAAACTATTAGCGGTTAGAAACTGAGGATTATGTTCAGCAGCTCGCTCAGTACTCCCATTTACACGGTATATTCTCCATGACAACATTAAAAAAAAAAAAGTGGGAAGAAAACACAAGGTCAAGAGGACCAACCATTAAAAGCTAAAGGAGGCCTAAAGAAGCAAGATGAAAATATCTTTTTCCCATTCCAAAACAAAGTTTAACTATAAAATCATAAAGGGCTCTTGCATTTTATTTTGTTAAAAAGGAAAGCATTTATTAATACAACGCCTCACAGTGCAGAGAATAATACTCCCAGGACCAAATTCTGCCCTACTTACACTCAGACTAAGCTGCAGCTTTGCACAAAGACCTTTTCTCCTCTAAAGTGCCTCTCCAAAGGATGGCTCGCATCTCCTTTAGCCATCTATGCAAAACAGGCGGGTGCACAGACTGCCAAAGCAAGGCAATATATCTCTGTGTCACTGGAAGGGCAACATGTACAAATCAGTATTTATGTTTATTCATAGTAACCTACACAAATGCTTGCAATGAGGAAAATGCTCAGAATCAATGTGGCATCGATACGTGCTGCAGCCTGTGCAGCCTGCCACTCCTACCCATACGCAAGTGTTTTTAATGCCATAAAATGTTGATAAATACATTTTAAATCCAGATTTCTACCTTATTCTAGTATTAGACAAGCATATCAAACACTGCACCATTTCTGAAGATATATACATTACATATATGATTTTCCATTGTCTTAAGGCATATAGAGCCACCAGTTGCCTCATTACAATGGTAATAACTTGGTGTGCTTTTTGCTTGTTTTAAATCCTGGATTTTCTACTTCTGTAAAAAGCGGTGTTTTGCATTTTGCTATCAGATCCACCAAACCCCGGGTTTATAAAGGAAGGGACTGGCTGTGCGTGCTGCAGGAGCACTGGCTGCATGTACAAACAGGGCAGCGGCACGTGGGCCTACGGGCCGTGGGCTGCACCTGGTGAGGAGCTGCCACCCTCGCTTCGGATGCAGCTCCTGCAGCGCCAGCCCTGCCTGTGCCGGCCCAAACGTGCGTTCCTGAAGCAAGGGGAAACTTCGGGTCCAGCAGGAGAGTGAAGCACCCGAGACGCGGCAGCCTGCGCACGCGATGGGCACTGAGGGGGCCGCTGCTCCGTAGGCCGCGCTGGCTGCGCCCGGGCTCCTACAAGCCCAGCCACATTTGATTTGCTCTCCAAGGGCCCCGTGTGGGACACAGGGACAAGGTCCCTGCAGTGGGACGTGTGCCCATCTCCTCCTCCCACTAAGGCCATGGGGACACAACCACCCACAGCGCCTTGCAGACCACGGGCACCGAGGCCGCATTCTTGGTGGGCGCTGCAGCCAGCCCAGGCCAGCGGCAGCCGCAGAGCCCACGCGTGCAGCAGGGCCGAGATTAGGCTCCGGGACGCCTTCCCGCAGTCTCTGGGTGACCTTTGGATGGCGAAGCAAACAGACAAGAAAAATCAGTGGCAGAACCAACACCCTTGGCAAAACTCGGAAGACCAGGTAGAGACATATGAGCTGTTTCTAAAATGATAAATGGCTTCGATGCTTAGAATTTTAAATAATAACATTAGCTCTTGCAGGAAAAAGTCAGAAGCAAAATGAAACAAAGCTTCAGCACAGTAGGACTCAAAGGAGGGGAAAATAGGAGCTGTGTACCCTCCCCAGCATCCGTGGAGCTGAATAACAGAGCACCGAGGCTTCCCTCTGCCCCGCATCCAAAACCACATTAACACAGTGAAAAGCATATTTGTTTCTGCTGAAAAGATTGGCAAGAAGTTATACCATAAAGACAGCATGAAAATGAAATCCAAACTAAAACGCCAGTGTTAACGCCAGTCCTCCATTCCCTAAGGAAAGGTGTTTTTGCTTCCCCTTCCCTTCTCACTTGCCAATACAAACAGACTATGTAGCACTTTTATGGCAAAATATTGGGTTTTCCTGCAGAAATCAATGCAACCACACTTGCTGTGATTGTATAAATCATACTGCAGTGATATACTCAATTTTTTCACTATTACTACAGGAATAAAACTCTGAGATCTCTGCTGGAAAAAGAGCAGTTCATTCAGCTTCAAAGACCAAACAATATTTACTAAGCAGTATTTCAGAATTTAGTTCAAAATTAAAATTAACTCAAATTTCCTTTCAATTTTACTTTACTATGACTCAAATGTCATAAAACACCAATATTTGTTGCTTCTTACGATGACTAGACTTGCAAGCAAGTTTTCCAAGAAGTCATCGAAGGCCTTGGTAATTAGATACAGCCAAAATTAAATTGGAAGAGATGTTGTAGATGCTCTCCATATGTCTTTGAAAATAATGCAGCCTAGGCATTCATCCGGCTGACTGTTACCACATTAGTGACACAGCAGTCATGCCTGGAGACTTTTGAGCCTCACCTAAACAGGAGCCCGACCAGCATGATCCAGGGCAGGGGCCTTTCTGAGCAGAAGTTGGAGTGGGGACCTCCATGGGTCCCTTTGACCAACACTCCTGTGCCCTCCAAGTAGAGTGAAGCCTGTTTGAGGCTGCTAAGAAGTCGCAGACGTGGGACACAGATTCTTCTTTATCTCTTCTATAGAGCCCAATATATGGAGACTGGTGTGACTGCAGTAGCAGGCCAGTCCAAGAACTAATCCCACATCACATCAGGATCTTTCAGTTCAAGTTGCTTCTGTATCTGCAATGCACAAAGAGGAGGCTGTGAATTTTCTTAATATTTGAGTAACAGCCTTTTCCCTCTTGATGACTCAAAAACAAAGACCACAGGATTTTAGTGCAAGCTTTGGGGAAATAAAAAACAGATTTCAGAAGGATAAGCAACATGAAAAACTGAAGGCCAAAAATAATTTTCTACATTTTTTAACAGGAACATTTGGAAAAAAAATAAAAAGGGTTTATAATGAAAGTGTCAGTGTTGTCTGAGCCATAACGATAGCACCATCACCACAGTGCTGTACTGCAGACTGTACAAACAGAACTGGAAAAATAATGATAAAATATTATCAAACATTAACATGCCTCCATCAACCCAGTATTTGTTACAGCATGTTTCAGTGTTTTTCCTTCAGTTTAATCTGCTTAAATAATCCAAAATAAACTGCACGTTTAAATGTTTATTGAGAGAAGGATGTCTGGATTATTACACCTGCACCTGCGTGGGGTGAAGAAGCCAAGCAGGGAGGGGAGGGAACAAGGCTGCTGGAACATGCAGGACAATTTTAATGAAATGCTTCTTAACTCACCCATTTGGGCCCAAGGTTTTTAGAGCTCAGACTACACTGCACACAGTGACCCCGGCCAACACCGTGGATCCCCAGGCCTGCACAGGCACCGCAACGTGCAGCAATGTGACGTGGCTCAAAAGTTGGGTGAGATCCAAAGGGCCAAGAGGAGGAAGAAAAGGATGTAGTGGGTAAAAAACAGGGCAGAAAGAGATCTTAGATTCTCAAATCATAGTTTGCAGACCATTCAATCAGCAGCTGCATCAACTTCTTCTGACCAGGACATTCCTTAGGTGCCCATAATTCACCTACATATCCACAAATGCCTTGAGCTGAGCATCTGTTTCTGATTTCCAGCTACCAGGGCAGAAATCTGACCGTTACTACCCCATACCAACGAAAGCAAGCTATGCAGAGCATAAGCATAGGCAGAAGGAGCTACCATCGTTTTAAAACTTGAAATGTATATTTTCATACAGCATCAATGACTCACAGCCACAGAGGGCAGGGCACTTGGACACAGCTTTTGCAATCGAGTTTTGTAATCAAACTGCTCTTTGGATTGTGAGTTTGGCATTAAATAAATCACTGGATAAATGCCCCCAAAATCCTAGAACAAGGACTGGAACCCACGATACTCTTTCCTTCCAACATTATGTCGGGACTCCTCAGTGACTTCAAGTAGACAGAATTCTGCTCTTCATGACACTGGTTCAGACACCTCTGGTCCCACCACAAACAGATCAGATTCAAACCCGCATTTCCCATTTTCCGTAGGCTCGCAGTAGATAAATTCCCACTTGGCCAACAAGATTTCAGCAGGGTTTGACTTCCACTCTGTAGTCCACAGAGCTAAAACCCAGGTAATGAAGCAACTAATGGCAGGCAACTGTTTTTTATCATTATTAGAGCTATATTTTATGTCTTTTGAAGGGAAATTGATTGAGAAGACATGCACGCTGCCAACGCCAAGTGAGTTGTGACTCAGCTGGCCCCCTTACTCTTTGCCATCGGATCAGTGCAACTTTGGAGAGTCTTCCAAGCATCTTTGGAATGATCTCCAGAAGCTCCAAGCTCCTGTCAGAGCATCTGAACGGAGCTGGCAGGTGGCCCAGCACTTGGGAGGAAAAAGTCCTAAATCACCATAACGCTCTGGGACTGACATCCTTCACACCCCAATTTAAAGGATTTAAATAAAGTATTTTAAAAACAAAGCACTTAACAAAGGCTGCAAGGAATGTACGCAGACGTCAAAGAGAATTTCACCTGGGACAGTTTCGCTGCAAAGCCTTAGCTCATCACTGCTAACAATAGTGCTCCCCAGCAAATCCACATCCAATCGTTCCCTGCTTTTGGAGATACATGTCAGGAACCTGTTGCCCATTAGCCTCCTAAAACACACCCTGCATTACGTTCTCTTCATTAAAAAAGGCTCCAGATTCCTTTCATTTACCTACCACGCACCAGTTGCTGCCTGGGTGGCTGTAGACCCTACCTAACCACGGAGCAGGTTTCTGTGGATCCTTTCCAGGCCTCTCACTGACCGCACAAAGCTTCAAACCTCCATGAAGAGCCCAGGATATTCCTGTTGTTTGCAGATCATTGTTAGAACAGACCCAAGAGTTGAGAAGCTTCTAATGTGACAATTTATATAAGCACAGTAATTAAGATATATTAAAAATCCAGGTAATCTCCCCCAATCAAACCAGTGAATGCCCACGGGCATCCAAATCTCACATTTCAATTTAGCCCAGGGTCACCTTCCCACATTAGATAATACCAACAGAAAACACCTTATACTAAATGGCCTGCTCAGTTGCATAGGTAGCATATGCAGGTAAATTATATAAGCCTCTTTGAAGGTGCAAACATTATCAAATTGTAAATGACATTGTAAATGACTACTTTTTTCCCTTGAATTGTTTCCAAGACTGAAAACAAATTTCAATTCTCTGACATTATTTGAGTGTGTGTGTGTGTATGCATATATATACATATATATATGTATCTTCACTAAAACATATCAAAGAATTAGGACAGGTACATCAGCAGCCAATACTTTATCACCGTCTTAAACTGGGCTCCAATAAATACAATGCTTTAGTACTGACTACAATGTAGTCAGTAATTAAAAATACATTAAATAACTATACTATCTATAGCTAAAGCCCTGATGAGTTTTTAATGAGTCTCTAAATAAGACTCTAATATACTTTACGACTATTTCAGAGGCTGTTGTTTATTTATTTGGCCTCTAGAAATAAATCAATCAACTGCACAAATAAAAGCATTTGATTATCATTTTGATACAAAATACGAAATAGATCAATCTAACGCATTTCTCTTTATAAAGCTTTCCAAGTTCAATGTTATAAAAGAAATAATTAAATCAGACCCTTGCTGCTATCCCTGGAATAAGCAAAAATGGGAAACATCCCCTATTCAAATTGTAAGTCAATCTCTTAACGAATTATTTTTGACAACAGATGCTGTAATACATCATTTGGCATCTACTTCATTAGAGAAAATGACTAGAGAAAATCTGGCTTTTCTTTGCCTTAAATAAGGAAGAATCTGGCAGAGCTCTGTTCTTCCCTAAACCCTAAGTGTACATTTGAGTGTAACACTTCAAAAAGCCTGGACCATGAAGAAAGCTCAAGCAAAATCTTCAGGTATTTATTTATTTTAAATAAATAAATAGAATCTTTCAAACAGAAAACACTGCAGCTTAACTTAACAAAACAAAAGAAACAGAGTGATTTCCAAGCACAGTCCACTCTCCCTTTTCTTTCATTACAGTCTGCCTTTGGCCTGGAACACCTGCCCTATAAGCCTGTTCAGCCTGAAGAAGAGAAGGCTGAGGGGGGGACCTGATCAGTGTCTATAAATACCTCAAGGGAGGGAGGGGGTGGCCTCTTTTCAGTGGTGGCCAGTGACAGGACTAGAGGAAACGGCCACAAGCTGAGGCACCAAAAGTTCTGCAGGAACCTAAGGAAAAATTTCTTTACTATGAGGGTGCCAGAGCCCTGGACCAGGCTGCCAGGAGAGGCTGTGGAGTCTCCTCTGGAGATCTTCCAAACCTGCCTGGATGCAGCCCTGTGCCCCGTGCTCTAGGCGACCCTGCGTATGCAGACGGGTTGGGCTAGATGACCTCTGGAGGTCCCTTCCAACCTTAAATATTCTGTGATTCTATGATTCCCACGCACTGAAGAACGTGGGAAGAGGAAGTGGAACACAGCATGAACAGCCCACCTTGTCCTTGAGACTCTCCTGGACAGTGGTGGCTGCAGCAGGACTTGCAGGGAGTGAGGCAAAACTCAGGCCACAATGGTGCAAGGGAAGCTCTTACACAAACACTTGCAGGAGTCTTCTACCTGTTGCTTGCTGCAAGTTGTAACAAATACATCAAGAAATGGGCCAGCAGCCTCCCTGAAAAACCACTCATTAAATTACAGGAGACATCAAAAAACTTGTGGAGACCTAAAATAACACAAAGTTATGGTAAAGGAAAAAGAAATCAAGCTTAAAATTTCTGTCCACTGGCTGGATTCCTCTTATTTTAAAGAGTGGTAAGGTAAATGTCCCCAAAAATATGATTATATAATTGGCAAAACTGCACATTTTGTCGAATTAGGGTAACAAGTTATAACGTTTTCTAGGTATTTAAATTCACATTTCAGAGGAAAGCTGTTCACTGTGGGTCTGTAGTGAGTATGTATTCTTCACAGATACAGTATCTCAATGCTTATCCTATTGCTTCTTCAGTGTCCTGGTACACAGGTAACTGCTTCTGCATTTTTACATGCAGAATACTAGGAAATGTGTTTCCTTAATTACTTATCTGTGAGTCTCTTAAAATCTCTGTAAAAATCACTATATTCTCCTAAAACACTGACTATCTTGGCAATCAGACAGCTTAACAGTCCCGTTGCCATTCAGTCCTTCATTTGAGGCCACGATAAATTACTTGTTTACAGATTTTTGAATAGCTGGGGCTTCATGAGCAGCATTCCCTGCACGTGTCCAGCTGAAGCAATGTCCAAGTCAGCATCTGCAGGACCACAACAGAAAAGAAGGGTTTGTTGGCACACTGAAGAGCTAATCTGCTGATAGGAAAGATTCCCTTCTTCCCTGGGCCGGGAAGTGTTAATTCTGAGTTAAGGTTCTCAATGGCGACTGGGTCATGCGAAGATTCTCAATAGAGCAGCAATGTGCAAAGGGGCTCCTGCAAGGTTACTCAGTTTAATATAATCCTCTCTGCAGCTAAGTACAGTAACAGAGAAGCCTGTGCTAACGGTGACAGCAGGTTGTGTGTGCTCAGTAACACCTGGAAAGCATACAAAGAGAACAAGAAATGCCCAATATCTTTACTGTGCTCAAAGAACAAACTAAATAAGGATCTTGACAAGGAGCCACACGTGACCCTAAAACACAGCAGCAGAGCAAAGCCAAGCAGCCAGAGCTGTCCGTAATTTAAATAAGCAGCAACAGAGCTCCAGGCTGCTTTGCTCAGGTCCATGGACAGGGAAATGCTATGTCCTCTTCAGCCTCTCCAGTAAACTTGTGCCAGACAGCCTGCATTTTCCCTTACTGCCTTTAACTAAGATTAGGTTGGAAAGGTAGCAAAAACTACCTAACTTCTATGTGAATTCAGTGTAACCAGTTCACCTTTCAGCCTGTGGAACAGTCTTGGGAAAAACAGGCAGCTAATTTGAACTCAAATGCAACTTTTCCTTCATTTTCTTCACTGGCATTCAGTCTAGTCAGCCTCTCCCCTGTGCCACACAGAATGATGCTACGGTCACAGTTATTCTGCTGTCTTTAATGTTCATTGTCTATTAATGTAATTATAAACTGAAAGCACAAAGTTATTTCTTGCTTCCCCAACATACCTCACAGTTTCCAGCAGAGCTAAATTGTTGTTAAAACAGGCAAACAAAATCTTTCATTTAAAAGATTTGTCAGAAAAACTAAAAAGGAACTGTAATTGCATTTCTGTAAATTGAAATTACAGGGATACAACTTCAATCAATCTCAAAAATATAAGAGGTTGGATTTGGCTTCTAAAGTATCTTGTCTTTGAAAGAACAGTAAGTCTTGATCACTTTAAATGATTGGTTTTCAATTTATTCCTATGAGGAACATGAAGACTAATACGTGTCATATGGGGACCAGGCAATACTATGTGTTTTTAGCTGAGAACAGCAACTATTACCTGTGTTCAAGAACCTCTTTAAAACCTTCTATGATTCCTTCTTCACATGAGCAGGAGGTAAATTCAAATGAAGATTCAAGGGTCCAATAACAGGGATCAAATGGCCCTAAGCAAGGTTAAACACTACCTTTTTTCCAAATACTCAAAAGAGAGATTCACTCAGCAGAGTCACGACATTCCAGTGAGCCTCTGCTTTCAAAGATTTTTCCTTTTTTTTTCTTTTTTTTTCTTTTTCTAAGTTGCATATAAAAACATATCATCATACACCACAGTCCTGTCCTGAATAAATACTGCTGAGCACAAAAAACATGTTCTCCATTCTTGCTCAGAAAATCCCACATGAAGATATAGAGAAATCTTTCATGTCACTATGAAACTAGTGTGAATAAAATGTACAGTAGACTCATAAAATCAGAATCAGATATCCCAGTAACTGGCAAATTTCAAGTCCCCCAATGGACTTAACCCAGTGTGTCAGGATCCTTCTTCCACTGGGAAGCCACAATGCTACTTAGTTACATAATACGGTTTATTTGTCACTGGGACAGGAGCTCCTAGTACAAACACCACGAGGGCAAAGAGCAACAAATGCAGCTACATGAAGGGAGGAAGGGAGGAAGGGAGGAAGGGAGGAAGGGAGGAAGGGAGGAAGGGAGGAAGGGAGGAAGGGAGGAAGGGAGGAAGGGAGGAAGGGA
>NW_020455416.1:523772-545635 GCF_003342845.1 Nothoprocta perdicaria | reverse complement strand
GAAGGGAGGAAGGGAGGAAGGGAGGAAGGGAGGAAGGGAGGAAGGGAGGAAGGGAGGAAGGGAGGAAGGGAGGAAGGGAGGAAGGGAGGAAGGGAAGGAGTCCTGACAGATATTACTTCTGTAGGATAGTATTTGTCCCTTCTAAAAGTATTTTTCCTTATATTAGAGACACCTAAAACATATTTGAAGCTTAATAGGCTGATCTCAAACAGGCTCCTCCTCAGAATTCAGCGGTGTGACGGATTCCCTCTTACCGACCACGGGGATCAGGCAGGCACATGCTGCAATTCTTGTAATTTTATGAACTGTCCTGAAAGGGATCTCTTTATAATTTTGTGGTGTTTCTTTCAAACACATCAAAAATACAAAGAATATTTGGAAGAACTTATAACTGAAAAACGTTAGTAAATTTTCTGGCCTTGTAACATCATTAAAACTGTCTTTTGCCAAGCTATGAATACCAAAGTTTGGCAAATTGCTTGGAACAAATTCACACAGGTCACCTTTGCCATCTCCTTCAAGTGTTTCCCTCTGTGTGCCTCAGCTTTAGACATCCAGTTTATCTCATGATGTTCTCATCCAGGCTTAAGGATCAGGAAGACAGAGAAACTTCTCCAACATCAGTCCTGGCTGCAGAAGTACAAACATGGATTGATGTTATCTCAGTTTTCTGATCTGAACAGGAGATGCAAAATGGACTGCAAGGGTAACTACACAAAGTCTTGAGAGGAGATGGGAGTATCAAAACATAAACCCTAAACCCTGAAAACCAAAAGGAAAAAAAAATACTACTATTACCACAAATAACTACCTTTTCAGACATTCTGAATGTTGTTTCCAGTAACCATCACTCATTACTATGTGTGTGGAACAACTCATTATTACATGGGTAGCACTTCATTATTATAACATTCTTAGCTTTTTGAAAACTTCCCATTTGAACTACAACATTTGGCTGTGACCCTCTTGCCTTGAATTAAGGGAAATAATAAAACACACACAAAATATTTTCTAGCACTTAATACCTAAGAATGTTTCGAGTGAAACTCTTTTGCTCCTCTCCAGCTACCTATGCAGACAAGGCATCACTATATGCCTTGTCTTGTGGCATGACTCGCTGGGAGTCATGCCACAAGCAGAGAGCAAGAGATTTTTCTAACCCAAAAGATAAAATACATTTTGGAAGGCAGGCGGCTTGTACTCAAGATAATGAAGAAACTTGCTTCCTAATTCTCAGACAAAATATTGCACTTCTTTGCTGAAAACCAATTTAGTTCTTTACGGAGCATCTGCTGTTTTAAAGGACGTTGTTCATGCAATGCTTCTTTCTGGTGAAGGAGGTGACTTTGGGTGCAAAACACCCCCTACTAACACTGCTCCCAACACCCAGTAATACAGACGGCAGAGCTAATTTTCTGCCATTCAGGAAGAACCGCAGCCTTGCTAAACTTCATCGCTTCTGAAACGGTAAAAACCCCTCGCTGTTAGAGCTGGTGGGTTATTAGATCAGAGCTGCCATCAGCAAGGTCCCTTCTGTCCAGCCACGCTAACAGGACGATGCCTGATGAGCTCTGTCCCCGGGCACCCACTGAACTTCCAGCGCTGGCTGCTCCGTAAAGCCGGGAGCGCAACTTCCTTAGGGACCTGCATGTGTGGGAGGCGCTGCCTGGGCAAAACTTCTCAGTCTCACAAAATGCTTTGATTTACACTGCTCAGAAGGAGCGAACAAAGAATTTAAGCAATCGCCACCAATACTTTTATCTCGAAATGGACTGAAAATGTAACACTCCATAAGAGCGAGCATTTGCTTTAAGACCAAACTGGATAAAACAGGAACGCTTGGCTAAATATTACATTTTCAACTTGTACACCCCTCATCCATTAGGCGCAAAGCCTGGGCGAAGATCATGTTTATCTCGAACATCGTTTTACGTGATCTCCCCGCACACGAGCCTCGGCACTTCCGCGGTGTCCATGGCAACCGCCTTGCTTACATGTCGCTTAACATACACATTCGTGGCAAGTCGGGGCATGGGAGCCGCCACGCGCTCGTCCTCGCACGCGGCCCTCCCTCCGCAGCAGCTTCCTGGGCTGGGGGCCCTGTGGTCATGATGGGGGTGTCCTCGGGCTCTGCTCCCGTTGCTGGCCCAGACCCCCTCTCATCACCCCCAAGGCAGGAGCTGCAAAGGCAGGGAGCTCATCTGCATCCAAGCACAGCGGCAGTTCCACCTCCACATGAGGAACTTCTTCCCTGTATGGGTGACAGAGCCATGGAACAGGCTGCCCAGGGAGGCTGTGGAGTCTCCTTCTCTGGAGATCTTCCAAACCCACCCTGTGCTCTGGGTTTCCCTGCTAGAGCAGGGGAATTGGACTGGATGATCTCTAGAGGTCCCTTCCAACCTCAACTACTCTGGGATTCTGTGATTCTGGCTCCCACTTACGGCCATGGATGCGTGCCCTGCAGCCTCCTGGGTTTTTGCTCCCTGCAGAGGCACTGGTGTTGCTCTGCAGGTTTTCCTGGCTTTCAGGCTGGTTCTTCTCTATGCCAGAAAAAACAGCTCACTTTATTATAAAATATAATAAATGACATATTGCAATGTCTTCTAAGACACTCATCTCAGACAGGAAACACGTTCAGTAAGATACAATTATATGCAATATTCAATTTTCTTCCATATGAAAACAGAAAGGGATATTCTTTTGGCCTGTTTTGTTTTTTAATCTTTACAAAACCTTTGCCCAGTTCCGAATTTCTTTTAGGAGAAAGCACGCAAACAAGATATTTTCTGTATTTTTAACATTAAAAAATACTATAGTGAAAAAGACTGGATGATCCTTGGGATACAGAATAACTTCCAACACTCTCTATTTATATTCACTATAGTGTGGTCTTAGTGCACAGCGTCATGCACCAGACGATACCAGAGACCAAACTATCGAGACTGGACTATTGAGACTAAATAGACAATATGCTACTAAAAGCAGTTGCTCTTCAGCAACTACTGTTCAAAATTTGCTATGCGGCTGCTGAAAGATTTCAGCGACCTCGCAAGACACACAGAGTTAAATGTTTTAGCTGCTTTTTCCTGTCTTGTTCTTCAAAAGCTGAACCTCAAATCCCTGCAGTGAAAAGAGAGAGAGAGAGGTTGCCATCCCTGCTAGGGTTAAAGATGCTTTTGTAAGATTTTAGGTCAGATTAACCTTTTGCTCACAATAGGGCTGGTTATTGGTTTTATTTTTTACTGTCTTTAACACAGGTAAAAAAGGAAAAAAAAAATCAATATGAAGTGAGACAAAGGGCTCGGGAGGCCCCGGTTCCACCAGCTTTCGGGCTGGCTCCTGCACAATCCTACAACACGCTGGGACTGGGAAGGATTAGCCTGCTTGTGTTGAGTAAACCGATGAGACTCAATAAACAGTTTCTGTTGTAAACCCCTTAGGACGTGCAAAGCCACACTAGTTGGCATTAGACCAGATAAGCTGCCGAACCAGCTGTAATCTCATTTAGACCTGAGCTGATCCTCCTGTCCTTTCATTCCGGGGATCAAAGCAAACCACTGAGGAGGCGGCTGTATCAGAGCGGCAGCGCTCGCTGGATGCAGCAAACGCTTCAGAAATTCCTCTCCTTGAAGCAAGTCTGCACATAAGCTACGCAGAGCCGGTACAATCAATGGATTTCTGAATTCATTAGTCTTATTATTAGAGGATAACTGTTTTCCTCTTAGAGCTGGGTAGTTGCTGCAAGCCAACTTTGCAAAGCAGCTCATTGCTGACCATTTCTTGCTGCTAAGGAGCTTTGGCATCTTGGCTGTGCCACACAAAAACTATTTAGATTCATTTCTCTGCGTTTTTTCTTTTTTTTTTTTTTAAGACTAAGTATGAAACTTATTCACACACAGGTTTAAATAGGTGAATAGGTATGAAATCTATTCGCATATATTCAATAGGAAGCAGGGAAATACACTGAATTCTCCCAAGCGTCATTCCTGGCTTTCTGCTCACATGCTTCCATGGACCAGCACTAACGACCGGTGCTTTCTGGCCTCAACAGCAGTGAAGGATGCTACTGAAAGCAGAGGTTACACTACTGCCCCAACACAGTTTATACACACAGAACAGTGCAGTAATGCAGATTCAAATGACAGCTGGGACGGCAAGCATTCCGAGGAAAACATTTCTACTTGTTTTTTGTCCTGCGTGTTCTCTGGAATTAAAAAGAGTAACTAGTTTCATGGTTACAGAATAGCACAACTTGAAAAGCAGAAAAGCACCAAAGCAAGAGGTCATTTTAAACTACGCAAAAGTGAAATCCAAGATGCTGGATCAAACAGGACTGGAGGAAGCAACATTTGATTTCGTACACTGCTTGAAGTTCCCACTATGCCATTATAGCTACAAAATGCTAGAGGATAACCTTAAGAGCTTTAGAATAACAGGCTGAAAATTCAGAAAATGTGTCAACTGCTATCCTTCCTAACACAAACGGGCACCACATGGCACATACTCATAGGTAAAGAAAGCAAAAATAAATTTGTAACTTATATTGGACTAGGGAAATACTATAAAGGATTACTTGTCAATCTGTTGACTTACTAATTTTACTCCTGCCTAACATAAAAACTTAGATTTTCTGGTTTGGTTGTATCTGCATAAAAAGGCTTCCAGGAGAAGTGCACAGGACAGATGGGATCCTCAGGTCACAGGTAAGAGACATGATTCTTACACTCCTCCCCCCCGAGCAGAACTGGGGTAGCAACACAGGGAAGGCAGGGGCCCCCACAAGGTTACCTCAATTATGGCAGAAAGAGCAGGGCTTGTGATCTGGTCTTACCCAAAGCCAGCACAAATAGGAATATTTTCAAGCTGCTCAAACCCACGTGTACCTCGGTGAACTGCTGGGGGGTTCCAGAGCACAATATCAAATCTGTACAACCCTTCCATGCACCCCAACGTACACTGCACAGATCTATAGCCCTGCTAGGGTTTCTGGCAAAGGTACCAAAGAAATTACTCCTCCAATAAAAAGCTTCAAAGTGGAACGATAGAGGATGTTTGACACAGGCAAATAACTTCTAACAGACTGCTAAAAGGAGATGCTCAGTAGAGACTAAGTTGAAGCTTTCAGAGCCCGGGCACAGATTTGCCAGAGCAGATTAGAGGCAGCTGGCAAAGATGAACCACGAGGTAACTGCACCTATGGCCTGCAGATGTGTAAAGCCCCCTGTCCTCCCTTGTCTGCCCGTTGCCTCCCCCCTCCCCAAAAACCCTACCCCACATCTCTTCCTCAATCACTTAGAAACCATCTGATGTGTTAGTTAATGATTCCTCTCTCTCTCCAATTCATTCTTCAGACATAAAGGGGTCCCATTTAACTTAATCACTTAATAACAGCAAAGTGATGGGTATCAGAACCCTAATTCTTCTAATATTTGCAAAATCCAGCTCTTTGTAATAATAATAACACCATGATAGCAAACTGTAAAACTGTGTAATTATACTTTAATTGTATTGTGAGGCATGCATTAATCACAAAGTTTAAGTACCAAGGATGGAATTATAATAATTCTGTAAAACAAATTTAAGCTAGCTAAGTAGGTCAGAACCACTAGCATGCAACAGGAGACCTCTGGGAATTTATCAGTTAATGGCTATTTATGTGCAAATGAGTGCCCTCCAACCCTCCCAAATCCTGTGTAGCTGAAGGGTATTTCTGTTAACCAGAAGCATGCTTAACTGCTGAGGCATAAATTAAACCATTTATTGGAGTGATTTTAATTCTTTTCTCCCCCCCACCCACTCCTACTGCTCCCTCCACCCTCCCTAGCAGCACAATTTACAGTATTAATTTACATGGAGATAGGGCTGCTGAAGAGTTCTCAGAAATTACCCTGTTTCACCAAAGAGGGGAAAAAAAGAAAAGAGAGCAAGTGAGAAACTTTCAGGCGAAGACACTAGCAAGGCTGCACTTCAGCTTCAGCTCTTCCAAGGGGTGGCTGGAGTCATTAGCGATTCCAGAGGTTCAGTATCACAGCAGTGCAGTGGAAGCCCTTTCATAACGAACTCTAATGAAATGAAATTCTGTTTTATGTCCTCATGTTCTAATCTGGGAAAAGACAATGAAGCTCCAGGGGGAATGGCATCAACTGCACTTTCTGTCACAATGCTCACAGCGTGCGCATATCAAAGGGTTTCTTCAGAGAAGAGGAAAGAAAACAAAAATTTCTTGGCTGCAGGAAAAAAAATCTTCATTTTTTTTCAGTTTGGTTTAGAAAAAAAATCAGCAGTCATTCCAATGACTGAGAAAAACAGATGGCTTCACAAAATAAAGATTCAGAATCAAAACGCATTGCATTTCACTATGCTAATAAAAACGTGGATGATTTACGGACAATATATGTGATTTCTGAATGCTTACAATCATGACAACAGTAATTCAGTTCAGCTAGGCAATAGAGTGTGACCTTAAGTTTGAGTCTTTGGCTTGCACTTTTATATGCTTGATCTTTTTTCCCAAATACATAGATATTTTCTAGCAAAGCCTTGATTCCCAGAACAGTAAAATGGCAAAACTTTGATTAGACTAACATGAATTAACCACAGCTCCTCGCTACACAAAACAGGTCAGGTCTCCCCAATGTCTAATAATTACACTGGAAGTCCCTCGCTTGTCTGAGTCTATTCAATCTCCCTATGACATCTGGATAATCCTGGCTGGCTACAGTTAATTATTATTTCAGAAACACCACACACTGCTTTCTGATGCCATCTTTTCACCTTATGCCAAGCTACATGTAAATGCAGCACTTAAAATACACATACAGCAATTCCTCCCCAGAGCAAGGCACTGTAGCACACCCTGGGATATAGAGATACATGCACTGGAAGAGTTCCCTAGGAGCAAATCTTTAGCAGCTTTACAGTGTTTTTAGGCAGATACCTGGAGCACTTATTGGCATATTTTTAATGCCCATCACCAAAGGCTAATCAATGTATTCATGCCCAAGAGAACAAGGGATGCCGAGGAAAATATTCACTTGTGTTCTCACTGCTGACTTTTGGCGAGTGACTCGAGGCCAGAAAAGGCAGGAAAGGGGCTGGGCAGGTGCAGCAGCTTCCTACCCCTGTTTTTCTAACAGTCTGAAATTGAGAAATTAACAGAACTGTTTGACAAAGCAGTTCAGTGGAGGGTTTTCAGAAAGAATTAGCACTGCTGTATTAGCTGGGCCCGCGATAAGCGCCCCGTCCCGCCTCGCTCCCCCACAGCGAGGGCTGCAGCCCTGATTAGGTCTGTACCTTGCAGCCACTGGCAGGGGCTCAGCACCTCCCTGGGGCTTTAATTAACCCCGATTAGAGATAAACGGGGCCTTCTGGTTGTGCAAAAGAGGAGAGAAGAGACAGTGGCTGAGCTGACCACAGAACTAAACCAACCACAACTTTTTGTGCCTTCTCTGCTCCCTCCTCCCAGGACCGGTGTCAGGAGGGGAGCCCCACTAGAGCAGGCCATGCTGCATGACGTGCACACTGCAGAGCAGCCGCTGCTCTTTGCATTCCCTTTCCAAGCACAGCGTGCCCTGCTGGATGAGCCTCATCTCAGCCCGGGCCCGTTTGCCATGTCCCCGGTTTGGGTGAGCGGCAAGGAAGCAGCCACGGTGTTGGGGCCCCTCGGGCCCAGGGCCTCACAAGCGACGCACATGGACGTGCCCTTCAGACATGCCCTGCCTCCGTTCCCTTCCTTCAGGAAAAGGCACAGTGTTTTACAAGGCACTCCTAAACCGATTTTGAGACCTGACTACAGATTCACTTCAGTGAGTGCACAGCACAGGCTACCTTGATGCTCCCGCAGCAGAAATCCCTAACTTACTACTGCTTAGAAGAAACACATCTGCTTTTCTTCTCCTAGCAGAAATCAGAAGTTGAGAGATTGACTGTTGACACTATAAATCAAACTTAATGGCAGGTTTACAAAGTCAAACTTTAGGACAGATTTGCAGTTTCCTTTATGACAGGTAGGGTTTCTTTTGTGCCCCTTGGTTTCTGATTTCATTGAGGTTTTGTTCACTAAGGAAAATAACAGACTGTTGCTTACGGAGCCCCCTTGATACCCAGTCTTCAATAGGAAATCACCAAAACCTAAACAAAGGGCTGGGAAGCACCTTAACAGTCACCTAGAAAGCCCACCTGAGCCCTCTGCTGAGATCTTCCCTGACAAATGTTTGTCTGATGCCTTCTCTACAAAGAGAGAAAGCTGATTCCACAGCTCTTTTACAGCATGTGGACACCTTCACAGTGTTTGAAATGACCAAACTAAACTTTTAAGCCACAAATTAAGCCAAGCTCAAGCCAAAATTAAGCCAGTGGGATGGCGAACACTTTTCTTCTTTGTGACGTTCCTTTACAGATTGGATAGTTCTACCAGGTCTCCACTTCAGACTTTTCGAAACAAAATATATTCATTCTAACTTCTGCAAACCCCCCCTTCTCCTTGCTGTTCACTCTGAGAAACTCTTAAATTTTCAGTTTATTGAAACATGTTTGATAAACTGTTCTGTCCAGACCTGCTTACAAAACCACAGCTAAGAACGAAATAAGCAGCTTGTGTAGCTCACCCCAATACCTGTCACACTACACAACAACAGCCAAATTCTTGTTTTGTTTCTCGGGGGAGGAAGGAGGGTTGGTTTTTCCCCCTCTGAGGCAGGGTCACATTAAGTCCTGCTTCCTAATATCACACAAGGTGTGTGCATGAAATAAAGTTACTGTTACAGCAGCTAGCACACAGACAGGTTTCAAACAAACTGCAAATAATGATTTTCCTCATAGACATTTAGATTCCTGGAAACAAATACACAGTCATGCACATGGAGGCCACAGCATATAGAGAGCCCCTTGCTCCTCTGTTTTCAGGTGCTGGGAAACCCACCAGAGCTGCCTTTCAGGAACAGCTTTGGTTTTCCTCCCTATGCCAGACACAAATCCGCAGTGTCTCCACCCCCTCAGGTCACACACAACCTCCCAAGACTCCGGACACGATTCCTACCACGCCAGGTGCTCCCTGCTCTGTATTAATTCACTGCTCTTTCCTAATTCCAATACTTGGCCTTCACTTTATTATCCCTTGTTGATGATCATTTTTCCAGCATATCAAAATTCCGTTTCTGCTCTGCATTTGAGTGGCTAGAAATACCCCACATTTTTTTTCCTGCATACAGACAAAACTTAATTTCTGTGCAATTTATCCTATAACTCGACACTTTCATCTACTAAAATTAGTCATGCTAAACATTTTTCATCTTAAGTGATCCAATATGAAGCCATTAAACATTGATAACTCTAAGAACACATTTCATGTAATCATGAAACCTCACATTAATTATATTCTTTAAAAACTGTTCCCTCTCATTCCCACAGACTTACAGTTTTACAGTAAAACCGTTTGCTCTTGTGAGCCTGCTGTCACAGTTTGCTCTTTCTTCCTTATATTTCTTCCCATTTCTTTTTTTCTTCTTTTTTTCCTATTTTTATTTTTTTTTATTATTATTACAATGCCTAGAAATAAATACACGGGAAGCTGTTTTTACATCCCAGAAGGAATTTTGTCATGGGCAGGATTATCCCTGGGGAAGAGGAATCCAATGGGATATTCACAGGTAGAGTACACAAGTAAACAGGAAACACAGACTACATTTGGACTCATCCCTTCTCTTTATCTAGTAGCTGGTTTCAGGAGCCAACCACCTTGTTTCTGCTACTAAGGCAGTCCCACGAGTTAGCAGAGAGAGGGGCTCCTGCTGGTAGTTCACAGTTGTCACTACCACAATCTGGAATTGCCTTGTACAAAAATGAAGTGGCCACTTGTTGGTGTTGTATCTACTACTAAGTGTCCAAAGTGCCAGTGCTGGGCAGGGAAAAAAAAACATAACAAAAAAATCCTTCTGCTGAACTACCAAATCTCTTGGAAGTGCACAAGCTGCTGTAAAGCCCTGTTTTCTTCAAAGCCTGGCGACTGCTTTGCTTGCTTTTCATTTTCCCCCAGTAAGACAAGTATATCCATTTGTTCAGTTGGCATAAGGATGCTCCTTTGAGTTTGTGTAGGTTGTTTTCTCCCCTATTCTAAAGGTCAGCTTTCCTTAAAACACGCAGACAGAAATTAATTCTTCTCTCCAGAGATCATCTCCTTCCACAGAGTCTAGGGATGGAGAGACGAGTAGAAAGGACGTGTGGAGCCGAGACACGTTCACACGCCTAGGTCAGTGGTAGCAGATGAGCAGCAGCTCTGAGGGCTGCAGGAGTGACCTGCTCTCAGCCCCAAACATTCACCCGGGGCGTTACCAGCCAGGCCTGTGGCTTCTCCGCTGGCACAAGAGAGCAGAGGCTGGGGCAGGGACCAGTCAGGCCCGTGGCTTCCCCACTGGCACAATAGGGCACAGGCCGGGGCAGGGCCACACGGGAGGTGGCCGCAGCGGAGGCCAAGCACGTCCGGCTGGGGCCGGAGGCCGCGGGGGTTGCGGCCGCGCCGTCGTGGAGCCTCCTGCGCCCCGCGCTAGGGGAGCGGGATGACAGGGCGCTCTAATCCAGCCCAAGCTGATAAGCAGCATCAAGGCGGCACTTCCTGCGTTTCAAATTCTAACGCCGCAGCATCAAAGAGTTTTTACATTTCGATTTCTTTTGCTGGCAGCGCCGGGCAGCCGCTCCTTCTCCCCCGGTGCTCTAATGCAGCATTTGCACACCGGGGTGACTCCCAGCCTGAATAGCAGGTCAGCCCCTGCTTGGCGAGCTCATCTGCGGCCCCTGTGCTAGGCAATTTAGATCCAATCAGCCCTTATTTAGCTCAAGAGTAATGAGCAGCATAGTGACACAGACTTAAGCCTGACCCTCAGGACACTGCTCATCAAGCAGTAAAACTGTGACAAAATCATTCATCTTCCACCCGCTGGCAAGAAATAATACTCGCACTCACTGTATTACTTTTTCAAGATATAGAGGGGAAAAAAAAGTCCTGAATTTTCATGATGTGAGACATTAATTTGCAGAAAGCTGAATTCCCTTAAACCCCCCTGTTGCTATGAGCTCACCAGGGGGAAATAGGCCTTAGGAGACTGAAATGGAATAAAGAAAATTGCTTCAGCTTTCTTTTCATTTTAAATAAGCCTTAAATCTGACAAGAGATATCCTAAAGAGAGAAGAAATATATATCTTGTAAGGTAACGAAGAAACAATCAAAATTAAGAGATTAGAATGCTACTTGTGTATAATGGGTTTTACCGGCAAAAATATTTCTTTGTTTAACATCCACAACAAAAAAATATGCCATACGAAACGGCATTTTCACACTTCAGGCAAAGAATATAAGAAGGAAGGAGGCAAGTTCATTTGGGGAAAACATTTCCAGGAATGAGACACTTCCACCAGAAAACAAATCCCCGCTTTGTGTCCTTCGGGGAGCAAGCACAGCTGTTTCTAAACAACCACAGGATCCCGACCAGCAGGCTCTTACTACACCTGGATACAGTTTTAGCCTCCTTTTGTGGATTTACTCTTTCACAACAGTAAGCCTTGTATTGCTGTTAGGGAGGCTACAAAAAAACCAAACTGTATGAATTAATTGGGGGTAGATAAAATGAATACAACGAATGAAAGACAGAAAAAGGTTCCCAACTCTAGCACTGGGCACAGAGCTGCGTATCATCATAGTTACAGTGCCATACTTGAATTTCTGTAGCTTCCTATAATCTAAAAAGATTGGCATTACTTGGGCATCAACAAGGAGAAGCCTGGCAGGTTCCTTGGCTGTTCCTGTTACTTCAGGTTGTTCTTCAGACGGTGCTGCAGCAGGTGCTCTCTCTATTATCTCCTCAACTGCAATATGAAATTGATTTTAAGCAATTATTCAGCTCTCATGTGACCTTTCATGGACTCGAGCAATTTGATAGTAAGAGGTGGAAGTAAATACTCCTCCTGCAGCCTCAAGGCTGGATGTACTGGGACAGAGAGGCATTCACTCCTGCTGCTGTCCACGGCCAAATTATTAATGAGCATTTTAATTACACACGTTTACCTGATTAGTATTTATGTGCAGACAAAAAGACAAACTTAGGAAATCTGATACACTGAACTTTTCAGTAACTTTTCATATTCTACAGTTTTGGCAGCGCAGGAGAAAATGGCATAAATACTCAGGATAGGTCTTCATAAATAAAATTACTCTTTCTCATGTTACCATGTGTGTGACAGCCTCCTCTTCTGCCCCTATGAGGAGCAGAATTAGGAGCAAGTCTCACGGAAACTACGCAGCTGCTGAGAGGACCAGTGGTTGTTTTACACCAGGCCGGTTATTTGTATTTGGTAATCCTGCAACTCAGTTCTAACTTGCTGCAAAAACAAACCCACACTCCCCCCAGGATGATGGTAATGAGGGAAAGCTCATGTCAGAGCAACATCTATCCGGTTACAATAAAAGATATTTTGATAGGTGGCAAAAGCGCTTCTTATAAGAGTAAAATATTATGAAGTGCTGTAATCTACTGTATTCCAGTTACTCAGCAAATATCTCTAAACCTGTGCCTATTCTAACAGTGGTTTTGTTAAATCTATTAAATGCCTGTATTTTTATTAACTTTTTTTTTTTTTTTTTGGATGGCACGGGCTCTGCTGATGATGGGAAGCACTGGAAATTTGCAACAAATGAAAGGATACAGGGAGCAAGCACCCCAAATTTACCTTTCAGTAGGGACAAAGAATTCAGGGATCTAAAGCACTGATCAAAATCAGAAAAGTAATAGAAAAATATATAGAAAAGTAATGAAAACCTTATGTCAGAGCTAGATGCTGAAGGTTCCAAATAAACCGAAGGAGGAAGTCTGTATCTCATCACATTTCTTATTTTCCTGAATTTTGTATGTCTGAGACCGTTTATATTTTAATAGTCTCCTTTTTAAAGGCTACATCTTATACTTCCATACTGAATCTCATTATGAAAACCAAATACTTGGAAACGCCAGCAAGCAGCATCTTGTTTCCAATTATCCACTCTCCATAGATCAAAAACTAATAAAGTCCTTTTTTTCCTGCTAAGTCATAGCTCATTTGAAGTACCCGGACAGCAAAATACTAATAATGATAGCAGCAATAATCATTAAAAAATTGGTATTTTATATATGTGAAATACTGTAAGCATAGGTAGACACAACAATCAAAAGTCAAGCAATTTTCCAGTCATTTTCTAGCAGCCAACAAAACACAGGGAAAGTCTGGAAAGGGTTATTTTAAAATCTGTGTAAAAATGGTGAAGGTCTGTTTTTGTGATGCCTTTTAAGAAAAAAAAAGGAAGGAAGAAAACAAGCACCCTTTCAAAATCTCCTATGCCAAGCTTTAGCCCTGAGCAAGTTTTCACAGCTCCGTTACAACCTCCTGACAAAAATAGTTTAGAATGGAAATGATGGCACGACCCTTTCCCAGAGCAGCACAAATGGCTGTAATTAAAGCAGAGCTTTTGGCTGCACCTCACTGGCAAATGAAAGGTTGTTGCCATTTTTACAAAACCCTCAGTAAAAGGGAGTGAGAAATCTGAAATGTGACTGCAGCACTGCAAGCTGCTATGTTAAAGGGAATGGCTAGGACTGTTTGACAATCTAAGCTTTAAATATGGAGACATTTAGTTAACAGAACCAAGTGGGTCTTTCCACAGGGCTGCTCAGTGAGCAATAAATAAGGCTCCTGTGTGACATTTTCGGGGTTTAACAGAAAGGGGCACATGAGGTTATTACTTCCTAACAGCCTAGAGGGAGCTGCTCTTCTCTTTAATCAGTGATCCCACATCCTTCCTACCTGGAAATTCTATGTCAGGCAGTTATAAAACTATTGAAGTGCAGACTAGAGAAAAAAATATATCTATTTATGAAAGCTCTACTATCTTTATCTATCAGGATTTTTAAAAGAGGAGAGAGAAAGGCACTGAACCATTTCACCCTCTTTGCAAACACAGTAGGCCTCATCAGTCTGCTTAGGATGCTAACACTGCAGCTGACACAAAGGCATCTAAACCTTCTGAATGAAGAGATTATTTTTAGTGCTGTTTTACTCACATGGTGGCAAAGGGCTATTTTCAGTGAGTCATTCAAGGTGGGAAAGAGACCCAGTAACACTTCACTATTCCCCAGCACCTGAGGAATAAGTGCTTTACACACCTTAATAAAATAAGCTTCTTTATAAATAGGCAGGTAACAGGAATCAAACACACAGATGCAGAAACTGAAATAAAGAGTTAAAAAACAAGGCTCCAATAATCTTGCTCATACAGGTACATATCTGAGCACATTGCTAATGCAAATTATTTCAGAATTCCTTTGTATAAATTAAGGTGTAAATAATGTACTGCACGTTGTACATGATTTCCTGAGAAGTCTAGAATCAACTTCTATGCTCTTATGTAACAAGAGGATAAGCTAACCCTGAAGTTTTGCAAAGCTTCAGAACAATGTCACGTTATGAAACAGGCAACTTTTTCACCAGTGTAAAATTTCTCCCTACTTGATCTTTAAAAGCAACCCAACAAATGTTGTATATTAACTGATCGAGAAAATTTCAAAGTATTTTTGAAGTCTCCGATTTCTTCCAGTAAATACACTCAGTTGAACTGAAATAATAAATAATAAATCAGCTCAACTTAGTTTCATGCTTCATCTTTCTTCAAAAGACTGCCAGAAACACAGTTGTCTTTGGATGTATCAGCTATTGACAGCTGCAGTCAAACTACTAGAGAATAACAAAGAAAGCAGAGCTCTTGCTTTGGATAGGGATAGCCTGGCTATTTGGATAGCCTGGCTATCCCTATTTCTCACTCTCTCACAGTTCTTTCCACATATTCCAGTTTTGCATATCTCGAGCAATGGCAGATCAACAGCTATCCCCCTTAATAGCTTAAAAGAGGCAAATTTGGCTTCAGACTGAAGGACTACCTCCAGAAGGCATCGGTAGACAAAAATATGCTTAGTGAACAAGTACAAAGCAAAACTGGTTCTAGTGGTAGAATTTGGCTTCTTTCTTGCCTATCTAACCTCAGACTGGTATTAAATCTCCATACTGTGACATCTGATCACATGTTTGGCAAAACAGATGAGAAAGTTTATAATGAAGAATCTGAAAAATTGAACAGATTCCCTGAAAAAGCAGTAACTTCAGTAATTAGTACAAACACAAATTGTGAAAATTCTTGTGCCCACGTATAGCCACGGTGTTCTCTAAGAATGGCACAGCAGGGAAAATCATTGATTCACAACAAAACACCAAAGACCTCAAACTTCAGCATCCTGAAAGCGCAAGGCAACATTTCAAAGAGTCTAAACATTGCAAGCTATGGGAGAACTCTGAAATTTAACATATCATTCACTGTCCTCCAGAGCTACCTCTGCTGTGTTTCAGGAAGAAATTAGTATGAAGCACATTTTCACTACAAACACCGAAACAACATGCCAGTCTGTATCTACTAAGTTAACGAAATAACTTACCGAAGTCTTGCTAGAACAACCTGTAAAAAATTTAGGACCAGACTCAGTTCAGCTCCTCGACAAGCAGGCAGCAGCATGGTAAAGCCATCATTTAGCAGCTTCTCCTGAGAAAGATTCAGGTCACAGCTGGTCTCAAACACTTCTTGGACACCATCAATGTATGTTGAAAGTAAAGTCCAGAGATTTTGTTTCTGGGTGTAGTCATTTTTGGTTACCAAAAACTCCTTTGCTTTTTCCCGGAAAGCGTTGGCGAGTTTCTCAGCTAGGACACTGATATCCATGTTCTTCTCAACATAAATCAGAAGAAAAGCAAACTGGCCTCTCCAAATGAGAGCTCTCTGAGAGACAGTAACAGAGGATGGAGTCAGGAAATCCAAGAGATCCAACACTCGACTCACTATGTCTTCTGTCTCTGCAACAGTTGCTAGCAAAAGGAAAAGGTTAAAGAAGTTCTGCAGACCAACTTCTGTCAACTCCTGCATCCTTTTCCGATGGAACTTGGAATAAATTCTACATCAAAACAAACAAAACAAAAAACAACAGTTTAAGTATGAAAACAACAGTTTAAGTATGCTATTTTTTACCTGCAATTGTATTTTCATGCTTTTATTCAAGAATCATCCTCTTACAAAAGCTCTTAGTTTTTGGATATCCTCTTTTCCCTTCCTTTCCCTCTCCTACTGTTTTGACTAAAAGAATAAAAATGTTATTCCACTTTCTGCTCCCAATACCAGGTGCATACTGGAGCTTTCAGCTCCAAGTGCAGCCTAACCTTCCTCTCTTGCCCCAACATCTAACCTCTAGCAGAAAGCTCAGCCCATGCTACTAGAAGACTCTGCTTCATCTGTAAGGGGTTTCCTCAATACCCTGCCTCACATCAAACTTCGCACATCTCCAATGAGACCTGCTAGAAAAGAAAGTGACTTGTTAAGTCCCATCTCTCCACAGTACCTAACATTTTCTGTACCTCAGCTGCTTGCCTGGAAGCTTAGAGATTTCCAGGTGACACACACACAATTCCAAAAATGGCCAGAGACCTCTCTCCTTAAAATACTGATTTCTCTTCTTATGTTATACTATCAGAGCTGTTGTTATCAAAGCTCATGTAGTTAATCATCGCTCCACTTAAAGAGGAAAATTCCCGAGAGCAAGTTCCTTTTCTGTGCAGTGTTCTGCCCAAGTCTTGCATGGAGTTTATGCTGTTTGGCCTGCACATTACAAGTGTCTCAGGAAAAAGACAACAGGCTTATTTGGGAGAGGGAACTCTCTCTGGCAGGAAGATACGATAAAACCTTTGGGCTGGATTGCTTATAAGGTAGTGCTTAGGTCATATGTTGCTGAGGGGCAAGAGCACTGCTACTTGGCAACTTTAAAGTACTTGGCAAAAAGCAGGAAGCTTTTCCATATGTACTTTTGTGTGACCTTTGATTATACTTGGATTTTTAAGCAAGTGTCACCATTCTTAGGAGCTGAAAAGATGAAAATGGGTTGCTCAACTTGTGATTAAGAACTTGGGTATCTCCTTCACCTTGAACTTAAAATACGTTCTGCATAGAGTAGTTAAACATCTGTAAAGGCTGTTTTCTTATTCCGTTACCGGAAAAACAGTTGGAAATGGTACTGAGGTTATCAAATCTAGCTACCAAAAATTACAGCAAATCCAATTAATGTTGCTTAGTAGTAAATTACTACTGACAGGCATTTATGTTTTTCATGCATCAATTAATGCTTGGTTAGATGCAGAAAACAGAGTTCATCCCAAAATCATGGCTGCAGGCTTTTAAAATTTGCTACTTGTATAATTGATTTATTCAAGGTAGAAATGATGAATACTGGTTGAGCACACTGTATGTCATGTATTAGCATTCCCCCTCCTAAATTAGGAAAAGCAACAAGCTATAAGACAAAAATGTAAGTATAATTTGTTTTCAGTGAAAACAGAGCAGACTAATTAAAATTACTAACTAAAGGAAGACTTTGATTCAACATTCAATGCCATATTTGTTTCAATATGCAGTTGTTGTAATTTTTAAAGTCAAGTTTTGAAGACTTAAACAATTCAGAAAGCACAGATAGGCAATAGATATATTTGTCTCATCTCATCCCTTTCTGATGAGGGCAATGCCACCTTCACTGCAGTGTGGGGCTCCCAGGGCCATACCTGCAGACTAAGGTCTCTTACAGGGAGCATAAGCTAAATAGTGGCCATACCGTCCCTTTACTTGCTTCCAGGGATGCACACCACTGCTCTCGGCCTCTTCTTTCATCATCCGTGCCAAAATGCAGAGGAAAAGAAGGTAACTGTTGCTAGAATTGTACAGAGCAGGGATCGGTTGGTCACAGCAGCAGCTTTTCACCAGCTCGAGCATTGACAAAGGGTTTTTACTAATATTTGCCAGACCCTTCAGACCAAGCCAAGGAACAGTAAAGGAGCTGTTCTAAAACAATAAATGAAACCACAGAACAAGTTAAGTAACAAAAGAAAGGTAATATTCCAAAGGCAAAAAGACGCAGTCCTCCACATAAACAAAAGGCTACCTCTTCCTCTAAGTCCAAAAATAAAAATGCACCCTCAATATGTACAGGCATTTTTCCAAGATCTTAAAACTATCTGCAATGATTAAAAGAGTCAAAATGAATTCTAATTTATTCTACTTATTAATTCATTCTACTTATTTATTCTACTTATTAATTTATTCTACTTATTTTAGATTATGTTATAACAATCTAACAGAACAACAATACAGCTTAAACATAGCGGTTAAAATAAACAAACAAATTTAGAGATCCAGTCATCAGTTTCACCAAAGTACAGCAATCATGTACGGCTTCAGGAGATGCAGAATTAACTGCTGAAATTGAGGACTGCTCATGTACAATTTGATTTCTTCCAATAGCCGTGTACTTACCAGGTTCTTGCTGTAATAATCCCAGAGGATGGTGGTAACAGATAGGTTCAAGTCCCACAAGCCGCACAAAGTCAAACAGCACTGAAGGTGCATCCGTAACTGCTCCTCTAACACACCAGACTTGCCAAGGGAAGAAAAAAAGGTGGGTTACAGGGGAGCATCCTCTTGCCAACACAGTTTCATAATATAAAAATTATTTCTACTTATATAGGGTTAGAAAGAGTCTACTATTATGAGTGATGGACTAGAAAAAAAAGCTGACAAACATGCACTTCCATGCACTTCTCCCCTCAATGCAGCCAGTGTAACAGTTCCTCCCACACATTTTCAAGGATCTGCCCTAGGCTTTTGGGACCCTGTTTCTCCTCACGACAGCCACTTTGCAGAGGCAGGAGAGTATTTTGGACCGCTCCAAACCAACAGCACATAAGCTTCAATGCTGCCAACTAGTTCCAGTGCAAAACCAAAACACAAACAAACAACAAACCCTCACTTTTCGGCAGTCATCAGTTCCAACTTTTGCACAGCAAGGCAGGACATACAGTCCACATTAAAGAAAACAGTAAATTCAAAATGATTTGAAGACCATGAAACACTCAGCTTGCAATTCTGGGTTACTGAGGGTGGGACTCATCTCATTCAGCATGTGAGGGCAGCCAAGCTGGACTTGCAACAGATCTAGGATGTTACGAATTGCATGGTCAGGCTGAAATCTGATTTTTAATAATCCACCCCGTTTCAGAAATCTGAACTTTAGGTCTGAAGTTTCAGGCATCAGACTTTAGGACGAGAAGGATAATTCCCTAGAGGGGCATTCTCATTTTCACTGACTGTACAAAGGTGGTTTAGGGGACCAGCTGCTATATAGTTATCCTAAGGGAACACTTTTATTCAGCTTTGGGATTTCAACAAACTTGTCTGGGACAAGAGAAACCTCTGACCTACTCCTAGTTTTCACCTACTTCTGAATACTGAATAGGCCTGGATGTCTAAATGCACAAAATGAAGGGAAAGAAGGGAAGGGAGGGGGCAGGAGAGGGAGAGAAACACAGGTGAAGTCTTAACAACTTAAAAATATAGTACCTAGGAGGAATGGCACAGGATCTCTCTCCTCCCTCACTTAAGTCCCAGGAAGTTCCCCCCTTCACTTCCAGTGACCCTGCTGGATCTGGAAGTATAAGACACATTGGCCAAGCAGGTCCAGCAAAGACACCACTGAACAAACAAATATAAAAACACAAAACAAAACCTGATGCAAGGTGATGGGAAAGGGTAAGATTTTTTAAAATACTTTTTCATTAAACACCTTTTTCATTGGGTCTTGCGGTCTGACCCATAGTGCTACGTATGACTTGTTTTAGACCTGCTTTTCTCCTTTTTCAACACTACAGAGGGGCTCTAACTCATGAACCTAAAACTAATGTCATAAATTTGGCTACTCTTCTCTGTAGAAAAAACATGACTTGCTGCACTTTGCTATATTTTATCAGAATACAGTGAACAATTATGCCAGTCATTCCCAATATCTTCTAATGCCTGTCTTCTCCTGAACAACTTATCTACAGCATAGAGCTTTTCAAGTGGTATATTCCTAAAACAGCTTGAAACTTGAAAAGAAATTTTCATTTGTAATACAAAATATGTATTCAATGAATTATGAATTTGAAAACCTGAAATAGAAGGGAAACTCTTCAAGAGAGCCTCATTAAAAACCAGAGAATAACTCAAATTCAAATGAAATAAAAATGATCCTATCTACAAACAAGTGACTGAACCATAGCCATTTTCAATAGATGCTATTTTTATGGATAAAAGTGTCTGACCTAGAACACAATAAAATGCAGACAAACATATCTCTTTTTCCAGAGAGATCTACAAAGGTACAGAAAGTGTACAAAAAAGAAAGAAAGAAAAAAAAAAGCTCCTAAATGAGAACACTTAGTTTTAAAGCCTGAATTCGAGCACGGGATTATATTTAGGATCTGCTTCAACATTCAATTACTGCTCTAATTAGACAAATTCAACAATAAACACGATATTGTGAGCAGCTTCCATCTCAGACCACTTATCTTTCCAACCATAGTTTTTGAGTAGTTTTCAATACCAGGACAGTGCAGAAGGCTTTATCTCAAACATGAAAGAGTTCTCCAGACTTCAAAAACCTCTGGGATTAATGGATTCTCTCACTGCTCTTTTGCTTAAAATGGTCTTCTGCACTGCAGGAGATGCTGTCAGAACTCTTGAGGTAGCCACCTTTTAATTTATCGTGGAGGGGGGGAACACCAGATATTATCCAAATGGTAGTACTATCTAAACACAACGTTTTGCCTTTAGGATCTCCCACTGTAGTAGCAAAATTAGTTTCCTAGAACTCCAGCAAGTACTTCTGTACTTCTTTCAGAGTAGAATTAAACACAAAACATAGCATAAGTTTAATCAAATTGCACTAGAAATTAAACAACACAAGGCATTTATATTGCAAAATGAGAGGCAAGTAAGACATGAGCTGCTGTTTAGTTCTTATGAATAAAAATAGTCGTCTTTAAGTTCTCACAATATAAGCCTGTAAGCACAAATTCATCTTATACCAAAAATCCACCTAACTTACTCAGTTTGGTGTTACAAATAATACTGCTACTCTCATATCCCTAGCGCAGTAATTTTCATTTCGTACTTCAAACAGAATTGTAAGCCTGCTCTTCTTTTGGCATTAGCCTGGTGACAAACAAATCCAAACTATTTTATACCAGGGAATACCTGATGAAATCAGGTCCCCCCGAAATCTCTGGTTCCAAGATAGAGGTGAGAGATGGTTCAGAGCAGTAACTGTCTCCAGCGCTACCCACCAGGAGCCCCTACCCCCCGCAGCCCCTCTGCCCCCAGCAGGCGGCAGGTTACGGCCCCGGCTCAGGGGCTTCCCGGGCGCAGGGGCCTCAGCCCAATAAAATCTCTTTAAAAGGATGGTTTGGGTAAGATTTACCAGCAAACTGAAGACCAGGCCTTGGGAGTAATGTATCTAATACTGTCCCGCTGCTCATAGAAGGCTTTTTGGGTTTTGCCACGTCCCATTTCCCTCTGGACTTTTGGATACCTCATTGCACTTCCCACTCCTACGTTCTCTGCTCTCAGGTACCTTCATTCAGACACTTCAGGGACACGGGAGGGTTACTCAGAAGGTAAGAGCAGTCCTGGCAATGCAAGGCTGAGAGTGGAACAGGGCAGACGGACGCATCATATCTACCAGCCAAGGAAAATTTCCTTTCCAGGTGCTGTACAGAAACCCGCTCTAAATGGAAAGGCAGGAGGGATGCATGTTTTAATAACGCACTCACATATGCGCATGTAGGAACCAGTGCTGACTCCCTAAGAAGCATTTCCTCGATTGAGGAAAACATTCAAAATATAAACTAAAATATAAACTAAAATATAAACTAAAATATAAACTAAAATA
>NW_020455416.1:315655-523752 GCF_003342845.1 Nothoprocta perdicaria | reverse complement strand
AAAATATAAACTAAAATATAAACTAAAATATAAACTAAAATATAAACTAAAATACCTAGATTACTTAATACTTAAACTGTTGGTAGTAGTTGCAAGCATAAATTTGGTACATGATGGTTTGTTTTAAATCTGAAACTCATTGCCCTTGGATCTTAGAGTAGATTTTTGTCTCCTATTACAGTGTCATTATTCATTCCTTATTCAAGTCTCCTCAACTTGCCATCTAGTTGCAATTTCTAACATGCCTAAAAGCTGTATATTTGATTTAAATTTGACATTAGAGTATTCTTAATTCAAAATAATAAATAGAAGAAAAGAGGACTATTTCCTACAGAAATCCGAGTAACCATGAGGGTTCTCCCACCATCTCTCTGGTTGCTGACATACAGAAGATGCCTTACAGGAAAATAATTTGCCACTTACGGTTTTTATGACTTAGCTCATCTACATCTCTCCAATTTCTCTCACAGAATGGTAACCATCAAAAAAGCAATCTCAATCACTATAGTTTCAATGTACACAAATGGGACACATTTTAAAATATACATTGCAAAATCATTCAAAAAAGAGTTCATCTTTCAATATGCTAAAAGACCCCATAACCAAGACACAGAATATCTCCTCAACTACAATCATTAAGAGATAACTAAAATCAAACATGCTAGCCCCAAGAATATTTATATAAAATTAAAATATATTTTAAGTCGGGGTAAGATAGATCTACCTTTTTTGATGTGAATGCCCTGGCTCAGCATGACTCTGTTACATTTTCCAAATATAGACACTGAAGCATTTAAAAATGAAGTATAGCGAATATTAAACATCTAATCCCAAGACCACAGGCAGACCTATGTATGAACATGGGGGAGATGTTCAAACAGATACTGCTACAAGATCTTCTTGGCAGAATGTAATTTTTAGAAATGTAGTTAAGATGCTGAGAGTTCCTCTTTATATGAGGAAGATTTTCTTTCAAGTGTCTTTGACATAATTGTAACATCGCTGAAACTGGGATATCAGTTACTATTTTTAAGAACAAGTATTCTGAAAGTCCATCTGCCTTCATTAAATTGCATGGTCCAAGAAAGTTTTCCTCCCTTTGAAGTCTATTTATCAAATTTTGCATTTCTTCAAGGATTACGTATTGCATGATTTTCCATTATCCAATCTATTGTTTCAGCTACTTCAAAATACTTTTTATTTGAAAGAAGTGTATTTTAGCAGTTACTGCTATTCCTAACTCCAGCTTCAGCCCCAGTATTTGCTGAAGCCCAGACAAGGCAGCAATGATAATAGAAAAGAACCCGTTCCTATTCTGTTTTTAAATAGAGATTTTTGCAGGATTGTTATTATTTCATGCGAGACCACATAGAAAAGATAAAACTGTTTATTCTCACTTTAAGCATATACAAATTAAAGAAATTATTTTTGTAGGTGTTGCTGTTATAGCAATTACAATTTGTACCATGCAGCTTCAGAACAAATTTATAGAGCTGCAACGTAACATATTTAAAAATGTGATGAACAGCATATTTAAAAGCACTTTAAAAGGAGGTCAATTCTGACCTCTGGGCCATGAAGCATTGCATTAACAGCTCTGCAGAAAGAAAAATGATAAGGTATGAAATGAGTGCTCAGAAACTAGAACCTTATCAGTAAGAGTTTGATTCAAGCCTGTAAGACAAATTGCTCAGCAAGACAAGTCACCTTCCCGCTGTGCTGAGGATATAGCTGAATTTTCAATGCAACTGACTATCTCCCTCATCATGTCTTCTCAACTTGATATCCTTACAGGCAGTGCATGGTTTACATTTTCTAAGCATCCAGTTCTTATTCTGAATACATCTTGTCAGAGTAGCCATATACCCTTGCAGGATTAATTATCTTTTTCCTTTATCTGACAATTTAGCATCGAGCACAATCACTTTAAAGGAAGTGCAACTGCTAACAAGAAGGGAACTGTGTATACATCCATAGCTCAGCAACATCAAGGATGTTAATTTACCTATGATAAAAACACTAGAGTTCCAAATTACACTTGTTAGTTGGTCTGTTTCATGCACTGGCTTTTCCAAAAAACGTCCCTGACACTTTCTTGTTCATTATTTCTTCTTTTACACACTTACTTGAGCATCAATGGATTTTTTGAGTAGTTCTTCCACAAATTTCCAATTGGATTCCTTCTGTTTCTGAAAAATAATGATTATCAGTAGGAAACGGCACTTGTACTCTGCACAGAAATCATTATCTAATGACATGAAAATAAGTGGGCTAGAGATTTCCAAAAATATTTCATTTCATGGCAGGATATTGTAACCATCACTGAAAAGAGCTTTTCTCTGACCGGTATGTCCAAGTCATTAGGCCTCAAAAACAAACAGAAAGACCTCCTTATAAAATAAAAAGTATGCTATTTTAACTGGCTTAAGTGGCTCATTTTCAATCCCAACCTTCACTTCTATAGCAATGATGCAAGATATTCTGGCCTTTCTGATTAGTGTAAGCAAGGTAAGTGCTTGGGATTAGTGCAAGTTTATTTTATATATTAAAATTTCTTTCCTTGACATCCTCTAAAACAAAGGGAAGAGTGAAGGGTAGGAAAAGGAGTATAGAATAACCTCACTTTTCTTGTTCTCCGTTCAGCAAAGGGAGACATTTAGCTCATTTTGGATTGTTTTGGTGAACTTGGTAAGCAGTGGAACAGACAGGATTGTATGCCCACTAAAACCCCCCTCCAAAAAAAAAAAAAAAAGTCATATGAATCAACTAGACCGCTCCTATAAAGAGGCAGAATTGCATGGCAAAGTATATTGACAGGAGAAATACCTGGAGAAAATACTTGCTTTGGCGAAGTGGGAAATAAAAGGATAGAAGGTCTTGTGACTATTTGCTGGGAATTAATAAATAACTAAACAAATACCAATTTCAAACACTCACTGTATTTGAAATTCTTGGCTACACCTAGATCACTTAAGAGGACAAAAAAAGAAAATACACGTGTGTAGGAGAAAAGCATCTCCTAAACACAGCTGTGCATGCAGCTCATGTAGCTAACATGTAGATACAGTATTTCAGCTTTTGCCCTGCCTTATTCAATTATCACAATTGTTGATGAAAAAAAAAAAAGAGGAGGGGAGGAGGAAGACCTCATCTAGACCACAGAATAGCTCCATAATTGTGCCAGAGCACCCAGCATCATGCCTAGAGCAATAAACAGGAGTTCCTACATTGTTATCGATGCCGAGGTCCTTTTAACCTGAAAGCAAAACTGAATCCTGTCAGGAGCAGAGACTTCGCATCCAACAAGTAGGCAAGGGACAAAGGTAGCAACTTCAGTAAGAGGATTCAGAAACCGTGTGTCCTTGGATGGGTCCAGCGTGTCCCTTTCACAGATGCCTCTTTTACATTGCCCACTGCAATTGCCAGGCAACACTAATGAGCTGCTGCTCGAAGGGCAGGGTTCTCATGGGGAAACAGAGACCTGAGAGTGTTTCTCACAGAAGGCTGTGAGACTTCTGGATCAGCTGGCTCACAACACACTTTTAGCAGCCCCACTGGCAAAGGGCTTTGGTGTGCAAGCTGTTTATAAGCCTCAGTTCAGTCACTGACCACATTACCAGATCCTGGGGGGACCTAGGGCAACTCCTGACACCAACCATAATTGATGACAAGACTGGATCCCTGTTGTCTCACACTGAGGGAAGGAATGAGACCAAATCCACAGTGTGTTCCTTTAGTCTCAACTGTCACTACCTTTTAAGAAAACCTTTTCATTCAAGGTTCACTCAATCTAACGGACTTCCCTGATACACCAGCAACACAGCATCGCAACAGTTTAAAATCCATCCTTGCCAGATAATCTGTATAATCTGCTTATCTTCATCCAAACCTGTTGGCTTACTATACACCTCTTATACCCCCAAAACTCTAAAAATAAGCAGAACTTGGAAACCTTGTGTAGTAGCTGCAAAATGTCCCCCAAATGAACTAAAATCCACTGGATTCTGTGGTATAAACTTTTGCAGAGACTTTTACTGCTACTACCTGGAAGAGCTGGGCTGGCTTCTCAGCTGGAAATGCGTTTGCATATCTTGCCAGGGAGCCACTGCAGATTAGTCAAAGGCAAGATTTCTTCGCCCCAAGCAATTTTACCTATATTCCCTTGTCCACAATATATTGAAATTGACCCCTGCAATGTTCGGAAGTAGGGATTTGTCTCATCAGCTCCCATTTGGTTTTTAAATGTACAAAATGGGCTTTTCAGAACAGCATAGTGGGACTCGAATGTGAATTTAGGGAAAATAAAGATATGCACCGTACACACTTCAAAAAGGAGCCCCACCTCAAAAAAAAATTCTAGTTAAAAAAAAGTGTTTTCCTGTGTATAAAATACAAAATGATTCATATATATCAAATGTGTATTTGAAATAACGCTATATGAGCTAAAGGTGAAAAAATAAAAAGAAGCTGGTCTGAAACCTATTTAGAATTTTAAAAGCTTTCATAATAACCTCAAGGCCATCCAGTCCACATTAAAAAATTGAAACTCTTCCACAGATGACACAGGCTCGGAGGCAATTTTTGCTACGGAGCACATGAATAACCATCATTAGGCCACATCACCTTCCTGCCTCTGCTCACAGTTAATTAAAAGCCAGCACGTGGCTCAGGAAGGCACCACATCCCACTGTTTAACCAGCGGGACAAGGCTACGCTCAGTCCTGATGTAATTCCACTGACCTCAATATTTAAGGGACTATTTTATCTTATTATGGTCAAAGAATGTTTGAGGCTGTAATTCAGAAGGAAGAAGAAATTGGAAGAAAGAAGCAATTGCTGTCAACTAGCAGGTTAAGTTTGTCATTTTTTTTGTAAGCACCCATGGGCAATTAACAGTGGTCATAGAAGAGATGTCTGGACAAACTCAAACACAGAGAAATGTGAAGCACAGTGTAAGAGCTGAAAAATAAACAGTGCTGCTGGAAAGAGCAGTGTGCCCTGGATGGTTTCATGATTTACAAATTTTAGCTTTCTCCTACTTGGACTCTAAGGAAAAAGTATTGTTTCATCTTGGGCAAATCACTTTCTGTCACTGCATCCCAGACTCCTACTTTAAAATAAGAACAATAAGAATCTTATTTTTTTTTCCATTCTGTGTCTGTTTTGCTTATTTAAATAATATAGTGCCTACAGCAAAAATAGTCTCTCAGGAGGCTACACATATGCTATATATATATATATATATATATCACCAAGAGAGACAGGGGAAAAACAGTGATCAAAGCAAACAGTACCAGGACATTTTGATTAGGACATAAAATACAAGAAACCCAGGATACACATCTTGGCCCTAGTTTCTTTATTTGACCTAGAGATAACATTTTCTCTGCATATAATTTCCTGTAATAAGTGGAAAGTTCAAATTCTATCTTCCCAAAATACCCAACGCACTGAGGTCCCCACACTGCTTAAGTGTGCAAGAAGTTGCTGCATTTTGCCATGCTTATTAGGCTGAGGCACGTGACAACAAGCAGCCTCCCATGGAACCCTGAAGGATCCATCAAGCCTCAGCAAACTGAACATTTCCTGCCCCCGAAGCGCCACGACAGAGGCATTAGAGTCCCTCCTTCACAGGTCTTCTTGTCTCCAGAATTGGTGGGGAGCTTTTCAGCCAAGTCTTCAAGAAATGCAGAATGACACCTTCCCTAACCAAGCTTTCTTCCCCCCCCCCCTTTTTCGACAAATCAGCAAGTTTGCAAGAAAAAAAAAATTAAAGCAATTCTTATTTTGATTAGAAGGTCTAGTTTTATTAAGTTCAAGTTATTAATTTGATTGGATCAGATTTTCCTGTCTGCTTCCAAATCTGCAGTCTATAAACATTTTCAAAGTTTTAATTGTTCATGCAAATTCAAGGCAGGAAACACTTTTGAAATGGTAAGGATTTCAATAGGGAGAGGGCATGACCTCTCCAATTTTAGCACGCACTATTTAATTACAAACAGTGAAAGATACTGTGCTTCAGAAAAATAGTGTACTTTAGAAGTGCAATTAAGACTAATTTTGAAGGAACTGTATATAGGTGATGCTTGGGAAACTGCTTCAGTTCAGCTTCAGAAAAGTCAAAATGTTTATACCACAAAATAGTATAAAATTAAGATTGAAATGAGACACTTCTGCAGCTAAGATGGATAAAAGGTTGGAAGAGACTACAATTAGATTCTCCCTCATGTTGAGAGCTTCATCAGACCATGAAGCTACTAACAAACAAGATCTCTGATATTCAGTTATCTTTGGCATCACTAGTCCACTGCAGCTCCATCTTCAATCAATTAAAGAAATTTGGCAACTTTTGTGCCTCAGAATAGATGAATTGCCTCAGCAAGTGTCTATTTCCTTCCCAGTAAATGATGAGAAACATAAAACTAGGCAGGATGAATTTCAGAGTAAGAGACTGAAGGAAGGGTGAAAGTTTAGGTTGCTTTGGAAGTGCAGAATTCATGTGGAATGGTAGGGCCCATGAAGGAACTTGATGCAGCAGTGGCCTTACCTTGCCATCTTAGGAAATGCAGGTGCAGGTCTGAGCTAGGCACCAATATATCAACTGACTATATCCTGCAGTACACAGCAAACTGCACCAAGGACATCTTATTGCCGTGAGTTTTAAAGGACATTTGGTAACATGTATGCTAAAATTCTTCTATCGTTTTGAGCCCACAAAACCAACCAAACACATTTTCAGATCTAAAAAAGAAATACACAGCTTTGAGGTATTTAGAAAAGGTATACCTACCTTTTCATCTAGATTTCCATTACGATCAAACTGGTAGAGTGATGCCAGATGTGTAATAATCCACCAGCTAAAACTCAATGGGTCTTTACACTGAATTGTCTCAAAACCAGACATCCTGTCAGAATTACTTGGTTTCTCAAAGACCTTCTTTAGATTTATATTTACTGAGCTCCAGAAAGACTGCAGAAAATGGAAAAGTAAATTGAAATGTGTTGAATAACAAAACCCATTAACAGTCTTCCCTACAATATTGTTGTATTGATAAATTTGTTTTTGCAGCAAACAAGCCAGGTGACAGACATTTAAGAAAACAACAGTGTGAACACTGTTCTACCAGAGAAAACCTGGAACCATTTTAGGATGCCGTGTCTCAGATGCCAGCAGAAAGCAGCGTGAAAGGACCAGCTCTGGTCAGCTGGTGTGAAAACCCGATGTGACACTTTACAGGCACAATCAAGAGCAGAAGGAATAATGCTGTAGGGCTAGAATGCTGCACCACCAAGGGCATGAGCAGCTGTCTTTGCCACTGGCCCAAGTCATAACTAAACAGTAAGCTGGGAAGCTGGAGCCTGGACTTAACACATTCAAACACACAGCATAAAGCCTCACATTTTGCATGCAGCCCTCCAGCCTGCAAAAATGAAGTTCAACTTTACCACCAGATATATGTGGCACTCTGAGGACATCTGGCCACTGCACATGCAGTATGTATGCATATGTAACAATATTCTCCCATTACCTCCGTGTGAGATCCTTTACTTCTATGATCTAGCAGATGAATAACTAGAATCCATAATTCCTTAATGCAGGTACAGGGGTAATGGTGACTAGTAAGAGCTTCAGAAGGTCTCACCTGAAAGAGAATATGCAGTCCTATTACCTGGAAAAGTGGGGGTTCTGAAATTGCATTTCATGTACCAATGCCTTTTTCTTTTTTTTTTTTTCCCAGTTAAATAATACATCTACAACTACGTACTGGAAAATACATTATCCTATTAGCATCCAAAAACACATCTCACAAGCAACAAAGATTTTGTTTCATAATTTTACGTATCTTATAGGCTGTACTATTTCTTAGGTGTTTTTCCAAGCCACATTCAAACATTTAATCAAATGAAAATGGGTTTCTGAGGGCTAAATGAAATGGAATTGTAATAAATACTGATTCACTGCCTGACAGTGAGGAAAAGAGAAAATGATTGATTAGATTTTCTTGATGCTCCTGGGAAGATAAGAAAAAGATTTCAAATGATTTAATAGCTATTATTGTTGTTATTTTTAACTCAAGAAACCTTAATGACTAGGCATAATGCTAGTGGAATATGCTTTTGTTGGCCTGAGGATGTTAATGTTCCTACAACATTTCCCTAAATTTGCTTTTTGGTAAATTTACTGCAAGGCATTTTTTTAATATGCAGAAAAAAACGTATTTCAAGTTATGTATGTTATTTGATTACTATTCCATATTTAACAAAATTCACTCTTAGACTGATGAATTCCAAATGCAAACTAGTCTTTTGTGATTCATCTTTCAGTTTTACATTCCCTGAATTGTGAAACAAAACCAGCAAAAGAGCAAGCAGAAATGTAATATGAGGTAAGAGAAAGCAAGTTATTCTAAATTTATCCTACAGATTTTGAATTTTTCTCCCAATACCAGGAATCTTAGCAGTCAGGAGTGAAACTCTGGGTAACCAGCCGAAACTCTGCTCAAAGCCAAGAAAGAAATGGTCACCTAGAGCAAGTGATGACTCCTTTTATTGCTGGAAGAAGAACTGTCGCTATCACAGAATGGCTGAAGTTGGAAGAGACCCCTAGAGATCACCTAGTCCAACCCCCCTGCTCCAGCAGGGACACCCAGAGCACGGGGCACAGCGTGGCATCCAGGCAGGTTTGGAAGACCTCCAGAGAAGCAGACTCCACAACCTTCCAGGGCAGGGCAGCCTGGGCCAGGGCTCTGTCACCCTCACAGTAAAGAAGTTCCTGTGAGAACTTTCTCACTGCTGTGAGAAACAGCAGCAGCAACATGAAAGAGACAATACAGAAATGGGAGTAGAGGACTAAAAATCACACTCTCACAATTAGAACATTTTGGTGCCAAAGTTTAAAAAAAAAGTGATGACATCAGATTTAAGTTCTTAAAATAATTCTCTTATTCACATTCCATGTAGGTTATTTAGAGTTATTCACATGCCTTTGCCTCTTCATGCTTCCAGGAATCTCAAAAAAAACAAACCAAAAACCTTATGCAAATATTATCACAAGAATAAACCTCAAAGTGACCACTAAAATCTAATAATATTCACTACTTAACTGCTGACTTCCCAAAGCTGAAACAGCCTCAAAAATACTCTAACTCAACGAATCTAATAGATCCCTCGAGAAGGATCAATCTCCCTAATGCAGATGCACTAAAACACCAGGAGATTTTATGGAAGCATTAGCTACGCAAACCCTCTTGCGATCAAAGCTTCAGACCTGTTACGAGGAATGCCACCTGATGCAACATCTAAGTATCTTCACCTACCACTTGCAGATAATCCAAGTCCCTCTTGTACTTGAGGAGTCTGTAATTACTGCTAACACAGGAAAATAAAAGAGACTGAGAAGCTGATATCATCTAGCCTCAAATCCACACTAAGATGGTATGAGAAGCAATGGCTTTTATCACTTCATGTCTCGCTGGCCACAAAGGATCTTTCCGGTCTGCCAGAAGGGGGATTTCAGTTTAGCATCTGACACTGCAGAGTTCACCACTAAGCACAGTGTTCAACAGATAGTACTTGAATCTTGCTTTAGAAAGGCCATTCACTTCCTATTTGTCTTTTGAGGGGGCAGTAGTTTCCAATATTCGCAAAAATTTACTACATCAAAATCAACTTAAAAAGATAAAAGAATTCTAATTCTCCTTGACAAGACTGTTTAACAGAAGATTTCTCAGACGTTACCACAGTTGTTCCCTTTCCATAGAGGAAAGCAGAAAAGGAGGGCCCCGATTTTCGTATCTTTGTACCTGGAAAATACACATTATACAGTGGTCACTGCTAGTTATTCTTCGAGTCTTTTGCTGAATTCATGGATCACACATACCCATCTAAAGCAGGTTTCACAGTGACACAGTCAAAGAAGATTGCACAGCTCTTAGAGGTTGATATATGGAGCTATTATGACTTTCTAGTTTTGGATTGCTTTAGACAAGCAAGAAAAACATTGCAGCCAGAGGAAGAAAAAGAAAGAAAGGAGGAAGGACATTAAGGAAAAAAAGGTTTTCCTTTGACAAATGTAATAGAAAAGATGCACTATAATGGAAAGATGCAATTGCTGAAAAGACAAAATTGCTGAAACTGTTGAACTATAAAGTGTACAGTGACATTCTCTAAGTGTCCAGTTAGCTTAATGCCAATATTATAGTAACTCTTTTGTTCCTGTGGAGAGAGGTTGAAAAGAGGGTTTTTTTTCCAATCTATGGCTCTAAACCTTTTAGACTGTGCCATGCTTGGCATGGAACCCAGAACACTGAACTTATGAAACGTGGCACACTTCTGCTCTGCACACAGTGCATCTCAATATTACTCTCTCATTCAACTGCCAGATGGTCATGAATAAATATAACACAATTTGAGCTCCTAACAAATAACACTGTTTAAAACATGGAGATGCTAAACCACACATAACATTTAAAACTTATCAGTTAGAAGTAATCTATGCATGGGTAGAGCACCTAATATGGTTCTCAATAAAAGCATCTAATTTGTCCAAAATAAAAAAAATCAAAACTTACTTTTAGATACTTATTGATGGATATACTTATTAAATCATATATGAGATTTCCACAGTGTGATTCAAATAAACTGATACTGGTTAAATTCTCTCCGGTTAGGTTTATGAAATGGTTAGCATATACAACTTGTCCTAAAAGACAAAAGAAAATTAGAAAATCTATTTAGGCCTGGCAATGGTTCTAGGAATACAAGGAAAGACAGATTCCTTTTTTTAAACTATACTGTGTATCATGAAACTGGTTTGAGCTATATGTAGTCTTCATTTACAAACTCATTTGGGAAAGTTCATCCCTTCTAAGTTCAAGGTAGTGCTTTCATTATTACACAGCAATTTGATATTGTTCTGGTTGACAGTATGGTTTGGCACTTCACAGTCTTTTATTGCCACAGCCTTTTCAGGGGAATAAAAATTTATTTATCTCCAAATTCCTTTGACACCTGCCAGTGCGCATGTTCTGAAATCACGACATGTTTTGCAGATATGCAAGCTGATGACAAACAATTCTAGGGAGGTCTAACACTTTCCTTGAGATGTGTTGATGTGAAAAGCTGGCATGATCCTACTCCAACTTGAGCATTTGCAGACCTTAACACAGATAACATGGTAGAGTTAAGAGGCTGCAAGATCTTGTATCTCACTCGCTTCCCAACAGTACGGCTCCCCTGACATCAGTGGAACAGAAGATGTGCAGATGAAGCTTCTGTTTATTCCTGGAAATGCGGGGTGAAGCTCTGAGCCCACTAACCTGCCACTGATTTCAGCAGTGTGAAGTTTTCACTTAGCAGGCTTCATGGAACGAGATGAAAGTCTAAGAAACATCCTCCCAACCATGTTGTTTTTACACCACTCTACAAGCTCAGATTTTCAGAAGGACGTTGCCCTACAAGTGCTCCGTAAAGCACAGGTCACATAGTTGGCATTATACAAATGCTGAAATAACCCTCAGTCTGAGAACATTCTCAAAACACATCCATTTTCCCCTCAGCACCTGTCTCAGTACAGTGCTAAATTTTGTGGGTCCCATAAATAATTCTGTTTTTGAAATACTGAACTCATGGCTCCCGAATAGAAGAAAAACAACAAAAAACAGCTCTGAAGGCCAGGGATAAAGAATCCCTGTGTTGAAGTGAGGTTAAAGTTAATTACAAATATCCTGTTACTCTCAAGCAAAACAAATTAACTTAATTAGCTAATTAATTAATAGCTAATTAATTAGCTATATTATTCTGGCTTTGTATATCCACTTAAAAAACAGATTCAAACACATAAGAATTCATTGTTTGAGCTAATATATAAGTTAATTTTACATTATATCAAGATCACATAAATTTTTTTAAATTTGAAAAAAAATCAATTACATTTTGAAATAACAGAAAGCTTTGCTTTGACTAAATTCGTCTGTTTCTTTTCTCTTTTTTTTTTTTCCCCCCCCCCATTGAGTTCAATTCAGTTAAGAGAGTGGTAGATCTCCATAAGGAACTACCAGAATGCCTACACTATAGTTTTAGCTTTAATAATTTTTTTCTTACCCATGTTCTCTATAACATCTGAACAAAGGTTTTCAACCCTGTTTTCATGTGTCTTTTGAATATGTTCATGCTTATATGATTATATATATGCATATATGTGTGAATCAAAGCACAGCTCTGGATTAGAACCATCTCTTCCATGATGGAGAAAAAAAGAAAGATCATTTGAGAGCCAACAGTCTTCCCATCCTTCTCCAAAAGGCCTCAAACTAGAAAAGAGTTTATCCCACAACATATCATAAAAGACACTGTGAAGTTTTCTTCACAATAAAGTGCCAAAAACCAGGCTATCCAGAAACAGATGTGAAGAAAACAGTGAAGTTAATAATCTGAGCAAAACTGTGCTCCAACAGCACTCAAAAGTGTTAATGTCAATCCAAAGAGCTCAGATTCAATACCAGTTACCTGGACTAGTCATATCGGCCTCTAGATAGACCTCAATATGACTCCAATTGTTGCAGTTCTTATAGGGAATTTGTATAGGCGATATGGAATGAAGTGGGGCTTTGGTGTAACGCAACAATGATTAAAGGAGAAAGCCTATTTTTTGTGATTTATTCTGCTGACATGGAAATGAACAATGCATCAACAGTTCTGAAAACAGCAACAAAAAAAAGACATGTTCTGTATTTTAATTATCTCTCTCTCTCCCTCCCCCCCCCCCAAAAAAAAAGGACCTGCTTTTAAGTTGGGTTCCTCAACTGCATCCCATGACCTTTTTTGTTCAGCTGCTTTGAACAGCTTACTTATATCAGTCTATTCCATGCCCTTTTAAAATCCATTAAAAAAAAATCTTGCCTTGCCCTTTTCTTGCTTTATTTCTACAAACTCCTCTGACCGAGCCTTTGCCCAGCATCTTCTTAATGTCAGATATGGTTAGCAGTGTGGATTCTCTATTTTAGACCTTCACAATGAAGAATCATCACTAAAAGAATATTTCTTCTTTTGATGTTCTGACTCTTGAGAAAGCATCTGAGAGTGCTAGCTCTGGCCCATCCTTGGGCACTTTTCCTATATTGTTTGTATTAGACTGCAGTGCACCATTATACATTTACATCTCTGCAAATGCATTTTTCTTTGTCAAATATATATTATCAAATATTTAGTTGCAAGTGTCAGTTGAGAAAGAACTTTATAATATTCGTCAACTCTTGATACAACAAATTCCCAAAGCTATTTCATTTAATGTGGGCTATATTAAGGAAGATTTAATCACAGAGGGGTAATGCACTGTGAAGATTCGAAAAAAGAAAACCAAATAACAACAGAAACGAAGTGTTCATCCTATTTGACCATAATCAATTAAACACAGATATGCTTAGTAATTACTCTAACAAAAAGCGACTTATTCTAGACAGTTTCGGATGAGAAATCTAGATAAGTCATTTGCAAAAGAATATTTCAGAAAAAAATCAAAACATATACTTACTCATCATCTTTTCACCTAGTACATGAAGAATTTCCAACACTAGCCAATGGATATCCAAATGGAGATGTAATAAATGCCATGATGGAGGAAAGAGCTATAATTAAGAAAAAAATACAGCCATTTAGTTTTTACTTATATTTCTTTAGTGAATTTGTGATGCTGCTAAAGCACATGAAGATGGGCATACAGTCTTGCAATGTTATTGATATCTACAATCAAATCAAATATAACATACAAACACGCCATTCTGTGAAATGAGCTTCCAGACAATTAATTTTGTCTGTAGATTACAAAGTCATGAAGATGTAGTCATCTAAACTACAATTCAGCCACAACGTCTTGGTTGAGATTTTCCAGATTAAATGCATTTAGTTATCCTTTCCAAAAAGTATTAGGGAGCACATGAAGTGTGTCAACAGTCAGGCATCCACTTAAAATAACTCCAAGTTGTCAATATTCTAACCATTATCATGGACAACCGCTGAGAAATTTGTAACATGTCATACTATCTCAAGTCTACCTATTTATCTGTAATTGCTATCATTTGCATATTATAGGAGGAATTTTAAAAGGAATAAAGTATAACAATAAAAGAGTATATCAAGAGCTCTTTAGCTGTGTTTGAAGAATGAGATGGCACTTAAGTTTAAAAAAGGGAAAAATAGAAAGCATAAATTAATTTTCTTTTCTGAAGCAATATTAATTCTTATTCATTTTTACTTTTTCAAGTAAAACACAGACTGTTACACAAATAAATTTAAAATTCCAAAAGCTGTCAACCTTTGCCTGATGTTGAATAGTAAACGCTGCCAGAACACTACTAGGAAGTTCATAAAGGTGACCAATTTGTAGAGTTAAAGAATGAAGTTCTTCCACCAACAATGATGGTAGTTGGGCTTCTAGTTCTTCATACGGGTGGAGCATTCCATCATTTTCTGCTTTAGGAGGTTCCAGATACCTGAACAGAGACAGAGACACACAATCCAGGAACATGTGAAAAACAGCTAGACAGAGTTCAGTACATAAAGTAAGTACACTACGTGTAAATCTCACCTAAAGATGAAAACTTTCACATAATGCAAAAACTCAATACACTGCTGCCTGATGCTGTCCGCTTCAGAGTGCATGTTTGCAGCTTGACCTGAAGTAAAAGAAAAAAATCAATAGCTTAAAGCTGACTTTTCCAAACCTGTGATTCATGAATCACATGAAGCCACCATTTTTTTCCTGAAGCCAGGTTTGGGGCAAGGGGAGTATGCAGGCCAAGTGAATTTTCTGGTGGCAACTACCCACTTTCAAAAGCCATCTGGCCAGAGGGATCCATAATTCTTTAATCTTATCATCAAAGGTACATATCCAGATACCCAAACCAAGGCACCCAAACCCTCAGGAAAGAGGGTAGAGGACAAGCAATCACTATTAGAACAAACTATTCAGCCCTACTGCTCTGCTCCCTGTCTCCTCCCAGAAGCTTCAGAAAAGACAGCAGTATGAAACAATTTCTTAGCATCCTTTTCTCTCGGGGAAACGCTTAGATAGACAGTCTTATCTGGCACTTTGCTTTGTAACATCTTCCAGGAAGCAGCACATTGTGGTGCAGTGCATTTGCCCAGTGCCTTAGCCACCCTAAGCCCTGTAATGCTAAGAGCCTTCTCTCTGCAGTGCAGTAGCCTGCTTTTTGCTTGCAGGGTGCATCCTTCCACCTAGCTACTGTGACTGCCTCTGCCTCAATCGTGGTATTTTGCCTGTCCCTTGGTGCTTCCTGCTGTGGTTTTCATGGTGTTGCCCTCACTACCTTGTACCTGCAAACCCAAACACCTTTGCTAAGGCAAGCTTTGTGGTAACCAATTGTCACTGTTGTGAGAATCACCCCTTGCATTCCCACTTTTCACTTTATATTCAAGAAAATCAAAACCTCCAATGTTCCTTAAGACTGATAACTAAAGAAAACATATGATATTGATATCTATACAAGTATATACATATACATAAAGGAACATGCACAACAAAGATCCTTTCAACTAAAAAAAACCCCTTGATTTTCAACTGCGACAATAGCCCATTTAACTGAGCTATCAATAATACTTATCATCACATTGTCTGTTCATTTTAAATGTTTATATCCTCACGCTATACCCCTACTATTACCTTCCTCAAATAAATAGAAGACTGAGGCACAGATGCATCACTGATTTACTCCAAGTGGCAAAAGTGGTCTGACATATAGCATAAAATTCAGATCTCATAGGTGCTAGACATGGCCCTGAAATGCAGAAATGCTTCCTGAAGAGGACTCTAATCAGGTCCGATGTCTTTTCAGCAGTCTAGACAGTTTGTATTCATTTCTCACAATTTGGTCCAGGAGCATATTTACACATCACATTTCCCTGGGATTATCCGAGTTTTGCACACATTTATATCAGTTCTGTGCCCATTTTACATGCACCTTCCAATATTAATCCCTGCTTCAGGCTACAGAGTTAAAGCACTGCTTCACCAGAAAAATTATCATGCTCATTATACTACATTAAGGGCATTTTATACAACAGCCTATTTTAAAGTAATTATTTTTATAGTAAAATAAAGTTGCTAAAGCTCAGGTACAGTTAAAACTGCATGCAAAGTTTATTTCACAACGAACATCATATATGACCTAGCAGAGACAATAGCAATATTATCAGTAATGGCACTGAATCCAAATTCCTGCTATGCAATTAGACCAAATATGAGTATTATGCATCCAGTATTAGAGAACTGGACATGAAGAAGTATCCACATTTTTGACATGTTTCCATATAACCTTTATGCTGATTTTAGCTTACTAATTTATTTCATAAATGAAGGAACAAACAAGAGAACCACATGTTTACATTTAAGGAAGAAAAAATTACAAAACAGTTACTTGATGTCCAACTATGCTATGAATAATAACTTTAATTTAAAATAGTTATTCCAATTAGATATTAATTTCAACTAAAGTTATATTTTTAAGATACTATCAGCAAAAGCATATGAAAGACTCCTACTAGTTATGTTCACAGCAATAGAAACATCTTATGACAAGCTTAAACTAAATTAAAAACTAAATTAATAATAAAAGGGCATGAGAATATCCACTTGTGCTCTTATAATACGACTGGTTTATCTGCAACAGGAAGATACTACAGACAGGGATCTCAGCAATTACTGAATTTCTGTACTTGCTAAGTACACAGCCTTCAAACTCACAATAAGCCCAAGGCTGCAATCACCTTTCAGAAACAGACTGCCTCTCACACCCTAATATCTAATTCAGACAAATTGTTTTGTACAGCTCTTATTTCATCAATCCAATTGCAATGATAAATACCTGCAAATAACTTCTAAATTAAGCAAATATAACTAACTTGTTTAAATGTAAGCCAAGAAAGCACTGTGCTGGTAACGAAGAGCCCTAACCAATTACTTTTATAACCAGAACAGTTACTGGAAGTTTTAATGCAACTTCCATTTTAATTGAGTAAGCAGGCTTTCCAAATTCTGCCTTGTTAGAGACATATCTTATTTCTTATCTAGTTAATATAGCATTCCTCACTAACTGAATAAAACAAGGATTTTGACCTGTGCCTTTGCACAGGAAGATCCAATTCTAAACTGGCTCATAACACTTTCAGCTAGCATGGTCATATATCTCTCTTCACGTTAGCTTATATCAATTTGTTGCATATGTTACTACATCTACTGCAGGTTTATGTGGATTATATAATACATATAGTGAAAATACAGTCAGATATCTACCCCATGTAAAATGAAACAAGTTAAACTTACTGAAATCAGAGGAACTCATCTGTGCTAGGTCTTCCAATCTGTATATCTGTTGCCTAATTAGAGAGAAATAAACATTTATGGTATTTATACAAATGTAAGGTATTCAATAACATTTTAGTACGATTTTAAACCAAAATACAAAGCAAGGAACACATCTGTTCTGAGAAAGCTTACTACGTACATCCAGTGTGAAACAATAATACTGGTCAGTATTTTGTTTGTTTCCAAAACACAAAATCAATGATAAAATTAGTTAAACACCCAAGTGGAAAAAAAAAAAAAAAAACCAAACAGAAATCAAACACTCAAACTTCCTTATCGCAAGCATCTTTTGCACATTTAGTGTGATCCTCCCACAATCTCCCTCACATTTGACCCCCAAATTGGAATGATAGCCTTCATGGCATACACTAAATTCATTCATTTCTGAAGGAGTACTGGGAAACGTTGCCAGCAGCTTTCTGCTTGCAGCATACATTCAAACTATTCTACTATTTCAGCTGGTTAGAATGGAAAGAAGTCAAAAAATGGTTAACTTTAAGTAAAGAGGCTGTTGAGGCTGAAAGTTAAGAGTAAGTGTGTCAGAAATGGGCCGGGGGGGGGGGGGTCACCCTGACCTCAAAATAGGAGCAGAACTTGCACTTTCACATGCGATTTCTACATTGGAGAAATAAGCTTTCCTACTTTCAGTTACCAACTGCTCTGTAAGTGAAAGAGTTCCATTTTATGACTAAATAAATGAACTGAAAGAAAGAATATCTTTGCAGAGGGACTTGCCACACCAAAAGACAGCTTAGCAACCAAACTCTCAGAGCTAAGAGTCAGCTCAAATCCATCATTTCTATTACTCGAATGGTTTTATTATTAAAAGCTATTGCAAAATATACAACTTGAATAGTTCAAAAAAATAATAAAATATACTATGTCCTATATTTGCCTCTATGACAATTAGAAGAGAACTAGGTTTAGTTTTAGAAAGAAAAAAATTATTCCAAAGGTCAATTACATTGCTGTCTGATTGCCCATCAGTTTATTTTTTTGCTAATAAACTGATCAGAGAGGATGCCGAAATGGATACAGTGCTTTTTATTAATTGAGTCTCTTCCTATCTCTCTATCAAGTAGAGAAAAACAACGAACAGTAGGGTAAAAATTTGCCTCAACAAGCAAAAACAAATAATAGTAGTTTTTAAAGCACTTCCTTTCATTTATGCCATCATATTCCAACAGCCAGACCCAACTGAAGACAGCTCACACCATGCTCTTGGCCACGCCATCAAAGAGTGGAAGAATCCACCATAGTCAAAGGAATAATGGAATATATCACCTATCCATGTATTGAACAAAAGCACCTTTTCCAACAACCGTCTGCATGTGCTGTACATCCTGAGGATTATCAGTAGCAAAGCGGATTATCAGTGATATGTGTATTTGCACTGACCAGATTAAACATCTGTATTGCATTAGTCAAACACTGAGCAACTGTATCTGAGATTGCTGAAGCTATTCTAATCCAAACAATCAAAGAAAATACTGCATCCAACATTCACAGTATTTGATTTTTAACCTCTACTTTTCTTTATCCACGCACACAAAAAAAAAAAGAAGGGGGGTGGAAATAGCAGTTTAAATACAGTGCAATATCATTTAAGGAAATCTGACAAAGTTTATTCATATACTCTGATGCCAGACAAATATTACTCTGCTTTCTAAACTATCACAAAATCATTTAGCAAGTATATTTATAAATCGGTATCTGTCTGTAGCTGTGCTATGCACTATGCTGTTTCAAAATATAAGTCACATAATATTACACCTCTACAAGACAGAATTTATTTCCTCCAATCACGTCACCTGGGTGTTTCCCACTACTTATCAGAGGATTACACAGATAATAGTCTTTTAGGTACATGACCCACAGTCTTTCTTATTATTCAGAACTTTAAAAAGTTTGTTAAGCTCTTTATGTAAATGTGTACAACTGCTGAACTGTATTAATCACAGAATACATTAAAGACACTGTACCTAAGTAGTCCAAAGAGAAGACCACAGGATTCAACCAATGCTGTTTCAGTTACCCACTGAAAGCCAAACATTTCCACTATATCTTCCTCATAGTCATTTGGAGAAGGATCTAGTCTCAGCAAAACCCTGTAAAATAAAGCTAGGATTATTACGAAAGAATTTAAGAACAGTGCTAATGATTCAATGCCTGCAGTCTTGTATCATTGATCTTTTACCACTGTATTAGCAGTATAGTCTGCAGCAAGTCTTAGATATTGCTACCCAGCAGGGGAATTGTTCAAGTGCTTTGCCTAGAAGAGTTCTATTAAGACTGCGACACATCATTTACACCACCAGAGATGAAGTTCACAGGGCTAGGGCCTAGACCCAGCCCTATAGGAACTCAAGGAAGAACTGATGTGGAGACCTTGTCAGCATCTTGAGACACTCAACATTTATGGAAAGAACATTAGAATCATAGAACGCTTAAGGTTGGACTCAGAGCTCATCTAGTCCAACCCCCCTGCTCACACAAGATCACCTAGAGCAATTACATTACAGATGTAACTCAACAAAAGCGTACCTCTTAAGAGACCCACTAGCCAAATAAGACTCTGAAGAGAAGCTTCTCCCTCCGTTTTGGTTGTCAAAAACACAAGAAAAGCAGGACGGCTTGGAGTTCTCTTTCTCCACTTCCATTGCCATCTCCAGACTCTCAGTGAGGAATGGGGGCGTGAAAGAATCCATATCAACCCAGTCATCATCCATTATTTTCACTTGCTCTAGAAAATGTAAGTAATCAATAAACAAAACTCAATATTTTAATGAAGACTTTTTCATTATTACATTACCTCCTAAATTTGCACCCGAGTGCATAAATCTGCACCCCACAGAAGCACAGTGCTGTGCTGTGAAAACAGCCGGAGAGCTACCATCAAACAAAGAAACAACCAAAACAAAACAAAAGGACAGACACGGTTCCACCCCTTGGCACAGGCTGCTGCTCCATGCAGCTCTGCAATTTGTCTTCCCCCACAGCAACCAGTTCAGGGAGTTAAATGATCAAAACCCCTCACCCTACAAACGGGCAAGACGGGTGCATTTTCAGGTGGTTTGGTTCTCTGAACTGACCGGCTATGGGGTCAAAATAGCATTAAGGTCAAAGGAGGGGCAAGGATGCAGGCCGTGAAAGGCCTGGCTTCAACAATATTTAGTTCAAAGTAACTTAGCTCAGAGTAACTTAAAAGTTCCTGGAGGCTTCTTCCCTGGGCGGCTTAGCGTTACAGCCAGCATCGCCCCCACGTTTCGCGTACGCCCCCAAGGCGGCTGTCCGCGGAACCCCGGGCCCCGGCCCGGCCCCGCAGCGGCTGCCGGCGCCCGCTTTTGACGTGGGCTCCCAGCACCGAAGCACAGCCCTGCCCCGAGAAGCGCGGCGGGGCGGCGGCGCCGCCGGGCCGGGCGCAGGAAGCCGCCCCGCGGCCCCTGCTCCGCGGCCCCTGCCCAGGGCTGCACGGGCGGACAACGGCGAGCGGCGGCCCCAGCGCGGACCACGAGGCGCAAGGGCCCCGCGGGGCCGCCCCGGCGCCGCACACGGCGAGCGAGGGGCAGTCCCGCGCACTACCTGCGCCACCGCCAACCGTCGTCACCAACGGCCCCGCGCACTACGGCCCCCGCCAACCGTCGTCACCAACGGCCCCGCACACTACGGACCCCGCCAACCGTCGTCGCCAACCGCCGCCTTCCGCCCCGCGCGCTTTTCCGTGCGTCCCGCGCGCTGCCGTCACGGCCGCACTGCGCAGGCGCCGCGGCGCCCATTGGCCGCCCCTTCTCCTCCCTCCCGCCCCGCCCCGCGCGCGCGCGCGCGCGCCCCCAACGGCCGCGGCGCCCCCAACGGCCGCGGGAGCCGTGGCGCTCGGCGCTCGTGCCAGCGCCCCCCCGGGCCGCTGTGCCCGGCACTGCCGGCACCTTCCGAGCCGGCCTCGCGCCCGCCTGCCCCTCGTTCCCCCTCTGCCCGCCCTGCGGCTGAGCCTGCCCCCTGCCCGGGTTTCCGCGCTTGGGGTTCGCGCCCCTGCGCCCCTCCTGATCCCGACCCTCACGAGGTGCCCTCTGCCTGCCCGGCCACCGCGGGTTTGTTGTGGCCACCCTGCCCCCGAGCTGACTGCCACCCGTCTGCCAACAAACCCTGCAAACCTCGGTGCTGCTTCCCGCTCTTCCTGTGTCTCTGTCAGCCACCATCCTGTTGGACACTTGGCCCAGTCCAGCCTCTAGATTCACTGTGGCAGGACCTGGTTTTCCTCCTCATTTCCCCTCTTCCCACCAGCCCTGAGCACAGACCCATCTCCCATCCTTTCTCTGATGCCAGATAAACCCTCCATCCCTCCCCATCCTTCACCTTCCTCTCCGACACCTGTTCCCTGTGCAGCAGTGCTCCCCACACAGGGACAGTTGTGCTCAGCACATCCAAAATTTGGGCTAGGTACTGCCCTTTTCATTCACTTAATTACTTAAACCACATCCATGCTTAGGGCATTTGGAGGGGCCTGAGAGAAAGTCTTAAAGCCTGTACTGGGCATAGCTTTGCTTAAAATACGTATTATGCAATGGTGTCGTCTTGATCTCTTCAGTAGTTATTGCATTATTTTACGTTGCTGTTGGTTAGTTTAATTTCAAAATCCTCTACTTTTTTTTCTGTTTTTTTTTTTTTTTTCATATAAATTAGCAGCAGGGCACAAAACTTTTCTTTCTAACAGGAAAGTTACCATAAAAAAAAAAAAAAAAAAAAAAGTTCTGCTGTCGGTGCTACAGCTTGCTGTGGAAACTGCTGTGATTAGAAAAGCTCCGTTTGCTCTTGTGTATGTAAAAATCCCTCATTTCCTTCTCTAAATTCCCGTCTAATTAAAAAAGCAGTACATCATGGTTAAATAAAACTGTACCCAGGATAACCCTGATTTCCATATGCAGATTTATCTGCGCTGACAGCCCCCTCTCTCTCTCTTAGTCTCTGTGCTTTTTTTTCCTCTCTCTCTCTCTCTCTCCCTCCCTCCCTCTCTCCTCTCCCTCTCTCTTTATTGCATTGTGTCTGAATGATTTTCAGGGCTCCTTTATTTTTTTCTCTCTTGCATGCACATGCTGAAATAACTAGACAAAGATGCAAGGTGGTTGCTGCAGTCCCTGCCTCTAGGAAGAAAATCTGAGAAATCTCATGGTTACAATGCCACCTTTTTCTCTCTTTTATCTTTTTTTTCTCTTTCTTTTTTTCTTTTCTTTTTCCTTTTTTTTTTTTTTCCCCACCGAGCCTGGCTGACTAAACTTCCCTGGGATGGGGAAGGAAAAGGAGCTGGAAGGACGTGGGGCTGAGGAGAATCCCCCTGCAGCAGCTGCAGGCAGCGGTGTGCGCTGCCCTGCCAGATGTGCTGGGGTGCCTGGGCTCCCTGACACCCAAAGGCAGCCTAAAAGCGTTGGGAGACAAAAGCTGCATCCTCAGTGATCATTTTCTTTATTTAATATGGCAGCAGGCGCCGTGCATGCGGGAAAAGCAACATGCTGGATGTTGAGTCGGACTTCCCTCCTTCCTAGGATGAAAGGATGTTATCTATCCCGTGCCGAGGGGGAGCTGAGGTAAGACAGCTATTCCAGCTCCTTCTTTTCCTTGGTACCTTTCCTAAGTGCCTTTTTGAAGCAGCATATATTCCATTTATGTGTGTGTGTGTGTATATAGCATGTATATGTTTGTAGATATGTATATATGTACGTACATACAATACATACACAAGCTGTTTGCATGCTGAGAATCATTAAGTGGATCTTTTTCCCCTGCCATTACATCATCCCCCAAAAGTTAATTCATGATGATATTCAGAGCTTGTTTGAAAGGGTCATTCTGTGTTTTTTTTCCTCCCAAATACATTTTTTGTTTCCAGAGACGACTTCAGCAGTGACATCATGGTCGACCACTGATGTTAAAACTGATTTGCAAAGTCCTGAAAAAAAAAAAAAAAAAAGAAAAACTTTGTGATCAGAAATTGTGCTAGAGATTCAAATGCTCTGGTTTTTGGTGGTATTCTAGATACTAGAACTCTTATTAAAGCAAGAGTGAGGTTTTTTTATTCTATCACAGAAGCGATGAATGCTGCATAATTAAGTACAGTATTTAATTTGCCTGTTGTGAAGCAAAAGAATAAGGTAATAATTTTTATTGTACTAATCAGACTCAAGATGTTCTCTGTGTTAATTGGGTTAAAAAAATTGCAGTACTTATTAGAAATTCTAATTCCACAATGCAGCACTGACAATAAGCTCAGCCAGTGAATTATTCACATCTTTAATTTGCTCACTTAATGACAGTGTTCTGTAATCAGAGTGCAGAGACTGCTTCCTATGCATTATGTATGACGTTCAGGACTTAAATGCAGGACATTATGAAGCCTCTCAGTGGCTCAGTAATTAGTTTTCCACAAGACAGGGCTTAGATATTCACAGATAAAAGTCTACAGTGGAGATAATGTTAAGGTGGTGACTCACAGTAACAAAAGCAGGCAAGTTCAAATTTAATCCTGAAACCCTCTCCCTTCTGGCTCCTGTGCTTAGGTGCTGGGGGAGGGGAAGGTGTGCCCTCCAGAGTGACCCGCTCCAGGCAGCAAAATGGGGGGCATTTAACTTTTAGCCCTGGTTTTGGCACCTTGGGTGAGTCCGGGCGTGAGGGTAGAGTTGGGTTTTGTGCCTTTTTTGTCCCGCCGTTGTGAACGGGGCAATGATGCATATGTTAATCAAAGCGCAGGCATTTGTAGGGGAGATTAAAGGTATTTTGAAGATTTTATCTAAAGCACAAGCACTTGTAACTTCTACCAAACTACAGGTTTGAAAAAGGGAGCTGCTTTATTAAGTGCAGAAACTTTGAGAACACCTGATGCTTTCTGTTTTGTTGCGGTACCTTTTTCAGTTATCATAGAATTCACCTTATGCACATTTTAGAAAACATGTTTGTTTGTTTTTTTCCTAACAGTACTACCTCACCATCAAAAAATCTGTTTTATAAAACAATTTTGTTCCTTTTTTTCCCCATTTAGTTTCCCCAATTACCATTTACCTGTTGTTAAGGCAGGTGACTTAAATGTAAGAAATATGCGTGGTTATGCAAATTTCCCATTCCTCTGTGTTGCTTATTATAGAATAAAACTCAGGGCAATCATGAAGAATTTGGAGAGAGAGTGTTGTTTTTTTGCATACTTAGTCACCAGTCATGTTGGCAGCTGTATAGTTGTCCTGAGTTTTCACATTAGACATTCATAATTTTCTTGTTGGAAATGAAATATCTCACTGGAGAAGCTGATTCAATTATTTTGAGCTAACTCTCCAAGATATAAAGAACAGCCCCTGAGACTAGAGTTCTCTGAAATAAACCCGTTCTCATGCAGTATTCAGAGGACTGCAATTCTAATTATTAAACATAATCCACCATTAATAGTAAGTGATCTACTCTTAGAGATGATCTACTCTTCAGCTTAAAAAATGAAAGATCCACTACTCAATAGTCAAATACAGACATAGGGTTGAGAATTTTGAGCACATCTAGAATTTAAAAACAAAATATTTTAAAGCTAATCCCTTTTAAAATATTCTGCCAGAGACTAAAGGTCTTTTGTTTTTCTTACTGGTGTTGTCTTTAAGGCCTCAGAACAAATTACTAAATCATTACTCCTAGCAGTTAAAGCTAGATATTATGTGTAGTCTAGTCTTGAAAATAATTATTGTTAAATAATTGAAGAACTTGCAGTATAGATTAATGAGATAGATCTGTATAGATCTAGAACTGGCTGATGATACTGAATCCAAGTGATTATCAACATGAAAAAAAAAAAGTTTTTGCAAATTATGGCTTTCATTCCAAGTCAGGATCCCACAGCAAACTGTGCTGGTATATACTGTTGGTATCACTACATAGCTCCATTTCTTCAGTCATTTCAGAATAGTCACAGAGTTGAAAAAGTCTCCAAGAAAGCACCATGCCCAAGCCCCCACTCTCTATGAAGACAGGATCAATAAAATTGGTCTTTTTAATGCTTGCTTGCCTAGCTTAAATTTTTGATGATTGATTTCTCACTTAATCTATTCCAACATTTCACTAGCCTTGTCATTAGAAAGTTTTTACTAATTTCTAACCTGAAGCTTACTCAAGGAAAGTTACATAAACCTGTTACTTTTTGTGCTGTGGTTGCAGAGACTTTTTCTCACTTTGTAGCAAAATTTTACATATTTGAGGTTTTTAATCACATTTTCTCTCTTCTCTTAACCAACTTCACTTTTTTTTTTTCTCAGGAAGAAATGGCATTTTTTCCCCCTTGTGCCTTATATCATTCATTCTGGTTGCTGTTGTCTGGACTTCCTGTATTTCTTCTTTCTTGAAATGCACTTCTCCTGACTCAGACATGCTATTCCAACTGTCATAAAAATAAGTTCTACATTTTCATTTAGAGAAAGCTATTTGTTGCTTTTGTGGGTTTTGAGAAAAATCTTAACAATGTGACTTGCATGTCGCAGATGCAGTGACAGCTGCTGATTCAGGTGTAAGTCTGGATCATGCGTAAGTCAGGCACTATGTGCCTGAATAAGTTTTTAATTCAAAAAGCTTATTCAGAAATTAATTCAAAAGCATTCCTTGGCCTGTATGGATGGCTATGTTATCCTATAGCATTAACTAGTGATTTCTGGTAGCCAGAGACTCATGAGAGAAACTTTCTGTGCTGCCACAGGTAGACTTGTCTCAAGACCCAAAGCGCGTTCCCTTGTTGTCAGCAAGTTTGGTATCCTGCAGAATATTTCTCATATCCCCAGCTGCATCTGAATTTGAGGCAACACAGAAGTTAAGTGATATGTTTTGGTGGTGGTGGTGGTGAAGTGGCATGGGAATTAGTAGCAACCACTAATAAAAGTCCTGAGTTAACTGCGTAGCAAAGACGTACACCTTGTTAAATGTCTCCTTTCTGAGTCATTATTTTCACTTAATTGACAATGAGTGGGGCTATCCAAAAGAAACAAATATTCAGAATAGAAAGAGATTGAGTATTTTAAATCCCAAATATTTAAAATTCCAAAATTATCCGTTTCCCCACTGGAAGATATGCCATTATCATAAAATTAAATATTTTTTAGTAATCAGGATATCTGGTAGAAATCTCAAATTCATTTACATTCACCATTTCATCTCTCCCCCATGCTATGCCTGAAGCTCAGGGGGCTTTTACTATTCCCAGAGCGTCCCTCCTTACGGCTCTTTTGTTACATTCGCTACATGAGTTGACAACAGCTTGGCTGCTAGTGTTCTTGAAAACCCTTCCTATCGTACTATCTTTTTGCATTGTTTTCTTGTAGTATCCCATTTCTGTTTCCCCACTTAAGATAGATTGTAAGCTCTCTAATGAAAAGACTGAGTTTGTTCTGTGCTTGTAGAGAGCCCAAAACACTGGGCCTCGAGGCACTATCTTAATACACCTGACAGTTGTAACAGTAGTCATATAAATAATGCACATGGTTAAATATTTCAATTGCTGCACTTTCAATTCCTAATAACATTGTCAGTCTTTTTCAACTCATAGCAGCATTTTTGCAATACAATTGCGTTTGGCTAGTGGGAAGGCTCTCAGGTTGAGGTAAAAGGAAGCTGTGGGGGAAAGTTGTCAAATAAATACAAGCAAAATGTAGCTTATCCTCAGAGAATTTCTGTCCAGTGCTCTGTGTTCTCCTTGCCTCTCCTACGTAATGCTTAAGCATCAAAGGGAGCCTAGGTCTAAAGAGAATCACGCTGAATGTTTTCTGGCTCTTAGGTACCCACATTGGCTGGGCAGGTGGTGTACAGAGATGATACAAGCTCTGTAAGCAAGGCTGAAAGACTGCAGCAGCCCTGGTGTAGACTGAAGGGTTTTTGCCAGGAAGAATGGCTTTGGCTGAGAGTGACTGTAGTGGAGCAAAAAAATCTCCTTGAGGAAGAGATAAAAAGCTGGAATGGGATGTTGGAGGGTGACACAAGTGAGAGATAAGGTACCTAACAAGGAGATCCATGAGTGGTGGTGGACAAGGATGCGTATAGGAAAGTGGCTGGAACAAGTAGAGCTCTCAGAGCTATGAGTTCTTGAGCATATAGTACGTGCAGGCTCCACAACGAAGGTTGGGAGCAGGAGACCACTGTTCATCTCTTCTGGAGAAGGTAATGCACAGTCTTGGAAAGAGCCTGTGCTTTTGACACACTGAGGGCTACACACATTGTAGGTGTTGGCAGGGTAGGTGCCTGCCTGTCAACATTTTGACATCATGTGTGTGTTGGCAGCATCCAACTCAAAGGAACAGGTAGTGCCCTTTGGCTTGGGCAAATGGAAGGCACAACTCTGCAATCCCACATCAAGCTCAGCAGGAACCTTTCGGCTAAACCGAAACATCAACCTTTTATTATGGAATTTTTAAAAGCAGAATATTTGCTTCAGCACCATTGGATGGATAAGTTGAATTAAGGTTGCTAATTAGAAAAATAAGTTTAAGTCTAATTGTCTAACTCACATTATCTGTCTAATGTTGGGAACTAAGGTTAGGCTCTTGCTTTCCAAATGAATTTAGTAAAGCTTTCTTTTCCCGTGGCTTGTCCACAAGCTGTGCATTTAGAAAGCAAGTTAATGATATCTGTGGTTATGGATGTGGGCCTCAAATAAAGGCACTCTCCATGTAAATCACATGCTCAAACAGGAATTTAGAGAAGCAAAATACCTATTTATAAGTGCTGTAATTAAAACATAACAATATCAAAAAGGTGGATCAAAAACAAAAAGGTGGATCTCTGCTAAACTTTATGTGAGGCTTCCAAAAGTATACTATTTTACCCATTTTTGCCTCTTTTCAGCAATATTTCTGTTTTATTTTTGCTTTCTTTTCAGTGCTTTTTGCCCTTGAGTCTCCAGATAACTCTCCTCCTCCTTTTTTTTTTTTTTTTTTTTTTTTTTTAAGACTGTTGGGTACTTTGTATGACTTTTGGATCAAAAATTTATTATTTTTCTTTCTCTGAATTTTATTTTATTGCTCATGTAGTGGAAGGAAAATGTATTATTCCTGTCATCACTTAGGAATTTAGAAAAAAAAAGAGATGTGATGAGTAGAAAGGCAGTGGTTATGACCAAGTTCTATTTCTCATTCTACACAGATTATCTATATGATTTGGGGACGTGGATTGTCTTTGTATCTCAGTTCCTAAACTCTACAATGGAAATAGAAATTTTTCTACTTTCTTTTCAGAATTCAAATTTCACATCTGTCTGGACCATATGAATTTAAGTGCAAGCTCTCTCTCTCCTTGTGTGATTAAAGCATTCCAGTGATGATGCCCTACTCTCATTTGAAGCCTATGAGAAACTCTTAGATACTCAAGTGAACTGACACAGGATATGAGCACATTTATAAAAAAAAAAATGTTAGGAACAATTGTGGAGATTAAAAGTAGTTTCCAACCATCAATGAGGTGAAGTTTTGAGTAACTGTCCAGAGAGGGGGCTGAAAGGAAGTGGAGAGGCTGATTTTTGAAATGGAAGGGGAATAGTCTGTGGAAGGAGTCATATAGTATTTGCCTGAGAAAAGTGCAGACTGGACTTAATGACCTTCCCAGTATGTCTTCCCAGTATGTGGAATTAAAATCATCTGCTACAAGTTTGTTGAGATAAAAATCAGAATGCAAAGATTTATTTGCATCAATTCTTGCTTATGTCTATTTTTGAACAAGATTGATGTCTTTTAAAAATACTTACCTGAAAATGTTTCTGTATTTGAGGAAAATTTTAGAAGAAAATATTTTTGTTTGTCATTCAGTCTGGGGAACATGAATCACCTGCAAAGAAATAAGCAAAGAACATCTTTGTAATGTTAGCTTCCTTCCAGAAGTGCAAGGGAAATTTGTCAAAATACTCATTCTTAAATTAAGTTGTATATTTAGATCTTCAGATTTTAATTGATTTTTTTTTTTAGTTTTATTTATCATTTTTTTTAGGTCAACATTGCCCAGTTTGTCTTTTGCACACCTTTGTTACTATTTCCAAGTTGCAGCAGTGACACACTGCTCTGTTTTTTAGAACTTGGCAACAACACAGCCATACAGTGCTGCAGCTTTTCTTCATTTGTTTAGACTTCAGCAGCCACATTATTCATTTCAGAATTTGGGATAAGGTTGTCTGAATTTCATGTTATTGAGCTACTTTGTAGCTATGCTAAAAGCTTGTTTATAAAATTAATTCTCTTTTTCTTTTTTCCCCTTGAGAAAATTAAAACTAGAGAAAGGAAGACTTTTTTTCTTAAAACAAAAATCCAAAACGTAACAGGAACCAATAAAAACAAATGCTTTAGATAATTTATATAGAAATCAATATAAACTGTCTAAAGATAAATAATTAGCCAGTGTGTTATTAAAACAACTGTGTACAGGCATTTCATCAGTTGATCTCAAAGCAGTTTGCCAAAATAAATGAGCAAAACCTGCATTTTGCAGATGCCCTGTCTGATCAATCTGCAAAACAGGAGTGTAAAATGATGTAGTCTTTGTTTTGGCAGCAATCATGTAGATAAATAGGGCTGAGGAAGACGTGGTGGCTGAAGAGTTCTCGATAGGTCACTTGAACAGGACTGTGTAATGAAGCTGTTCTCGAGTGTCACAGGGAAAAAAAGGGAGTTCGGAGGAAGGTGTTTGTTCCTGTATCTGGTTGCCTTAAAACAACAGGGTCTGTGTGATAACTGGAAACGATCCCACTGTTATGATCCTGTCTCCAGATGTGAGTGCTGTGAGGTGGATATGAGTATCAGCTGCACTGTTTAGATGATAGGAGAGTCCTGATAGTGTCTGATGCTGAGATCTGAAATCTCCAGAGCCAAATTTCTCCCGGGAAAGAAAGTTTATCTGCTGCCTCCTGTAGTAATTTCCCACACCAAGAAGTGCCTCATGTTTTATTCTGTTTGTCTTTTAATAAACCTACACACATAGAAGATATAAGGAATTATAGATTTCAAAAGATTTTTCAGATTTCTATCCTTATAAGAAGTATGTGTTGTAATTTGCCAGATGAACTTATATGATTTACAAGACCATAAAACTTTCCTTGTTTTTGGTCTGAGATGTGAATTTTAAGTTCAGAATTAGAAACTCCAGAGAGTAGTGAGAATAAATTGACAATTGTCTTCCTTCAAGCTTAGGCTACAAAAATGAAAGCACATTATAATGAAAACTGCATTAAAAAATGTGTTACAGTCCAATTAGTGGGTATAAGTAATGATATATAATTGTATATTATATATTCTAGATAGTTTTAACAGTATTTACCAAAATGATGAGTTATTCTTGAAAAAATGAAGATTATAGAATGGTATTATATAAAGGAGTGGGTCTTGCAATTTCAAGTAGGTTGATAAAAGCTGCACATTTGTGCTAAATTTATGTTTAAAGCTAATTATTTCTAGTAAACTGTATCTGGTATCCTGTAAAATGACACTCCTAAGACATTGTAATTTATCCCCTGCTCAGACCAATGTGCCCATGAATATATCCTTGGTAGAAGAAATTACAAAATAACCTCTCCCATCTCCAAACAGAGTGTAAATGTTGTATGAATTTTCCATGAGGTTGTAGCAACACCTTTCAAAGGTTCATTGAATGAACTAGGTGTGTGTTTTACTAGGGATTTACAAGGGGTTTACAAGGGATTATCACTACGAGTAGTCCACACAGCTGTGATCGTGTTCGCCTTATTACACGGACAGGAAAAATTCTTGCATAGTCTCTTGGTCTGGTACATGGACAAATACAATTCTCAGCAAAAATAAGCCCTGACCAACCAACAAACCAAACCTTAGGATGTGATTGTTTAAATACTTGACAAAAACAGTAACTTTATTTTAGTTATCTGGACAACTCATTGGAGCAGATGTTTCAATGATCTCATATTTGAGAGTAGATAATTCCCACAGTAATTAAAAGAAGTTCTTTTTTTTTTTTTTCTCTGTTCTGAGTATAATGCAGACCAGAAAGAGTATTGGTGATTGAAATCATGAAAAATGATTAGACTTCATCTGGAGGAGGCAATAGCCTCTGTTAGTGGGCGATTTTCATTTGTTTATGAACAATATGATATCATAAATCCTACTGAAACAAAAGAAGTAGGCAAGCTGGTAACTTCTAGAGAGATTTAGAAAAGAAAATAAATGCTACTGCTCAACTGCAGCTCAACTTTCTATGTGTAAAATGTAGAAGACACTGCCACACTGCTCAGAAAAGCAGGGGTATTACAATAAATGAGCATGTTTTGATGGAATGGAGTGGACAGCAGCAGCTGGAGTGAAAATCACACACATTAGTTAGACCAACACTTCTGAAAGTAGGAGCTGATTATTTTTTTCTTCTCTTCTCTGGTTCTAAATATGTTGTTTGAGATATTTCAAAGGGACCTAACTTTCTGAAACTTTGTTCTTCAGAAATTGTTTCTTGTTTCTAGTTTTAGAATTCACATTTTTGTGAGAGGAATTTACAAGCAGGTAGAGAGCATTTTAAAATAGTTGTTGATAGTCATCTTTACTAATTGAATCTCTTGTAAATTAGCACTGTGATATAGCCTTTTTAAAATCAATACTATATTTTAATGCTGCTTACAACAAGCAATCAGCTGGATACCCCAGCTAATCATGGCCAGTCAGAAAGAACCTATCCATTATAAGTAAATAACGTGCTAATTAGTTCACAGGATTTTTTTTCTGACCCTAAAACTAGGGTCAACAAGGCTGATTATATCATTTCTGAAGTGCAGAAACACAGGCTAGGGTCTTGAAAATACTGCTGCTGAATTAGCACCTTACTTTGTCCAGGCTAATATACTCTACACCTTAACATATTGGTTCAATTAGACACAACTTTGTGCTGAGGCTGTAGTGCTGCTTCTGGCTCAGAGGCTACCTTAGTCCATGGATTATCTTACTAATTTGCTTCCCAAATTGATGCAAATAAGAAGTGCACCTTCAGGCTATCAAAATACTCTTTTGCATAGCAGATTTTAGAAACTCAAGATCCAAAATATTAGTATTTCTTAAACTATTATTAATTGGAAAGGCAATGAAGTCCCTTTATTCACAGCTTTAATGCTGTACACTTGGTTTTACGGAAAATGAAAATTGTCTAATTTGTTTTCTACTGGCCGAGTATGGACTTTTCTGTGCTCTTTCTAAGGCTGTAGGAGTTCATACCTTTTCCATGAACATGTTTTAGTGCATCTGCTCGTCTGTTTCTCCTTTTAGAAAGTATGGAGGGGTCAGGTACGTAAAGCGAGATTGAAGACAACTTCCTTTCAGGACCCAATGTAAGTCACCATTTCTATAGTCCTCCTATAGCAAACATTGTGAGAACAGCTTCAAGCCTCAGCTTGATGAGCACAGTCGCAGTCTTACATAAACACAAAACACCAGCTACTGGCAGAATATGTCAGGGAAAGGACTACTGTGTGATCATTCTGACATCCCTTCCTATGGCTTTTTTTTTGCTGGCTGCTCTCAGGGATGCTGTCAGAGGCAGGATACTGAGAAAGACTTGGACTTTTTGTATACTTTAAAATAGAATTATTGAAAAATAATTTTGTAAGATTAAGTGCATCCTGTTTTCCTATGTGTTTATGTTTGTGAATTGATGTTTTAATTTAATAAATGCTCAGACTACTGGAAGGAGCCTTGACTAAGGGGTGAATTTTATAGAGCTAAATAAAAGTAACGTTCACTTCATCATCTTCTAAATAACAGATAGCCTGTTCTAACAGCTGCCTGTTTTCACAAAATTTATAGGAATTCTAAAGGAATATATATATATTTGAGACCTTTTCCCTAGGACAAAAGTGGTTTCCACATGTGATCAGGAGGAGATGAGCAAAGAGACTTATAGTGTTGTTACAGTACTGCCTTTTTAGGGAATTGTGAAAACTAACAGCAGTCTTTGGTGCAAAGAGCTTTCTGTTCAGATGCTGCTAAGCCTTGTTTCTTGGTAAAAATATGGTGGTTTTTTTTTCAAATTATTTACTATTTAAATATAGTCCTAGTTTCATATTCATAGGAATCTCATCTGTATTCTGAAGGATCTGTTCAGCTGTCAGGCTTCCAGGGTGGGAAGCTGTTACTGCTGCTTCTCTGGTCTTTCCCCCAAAAGCTGCAGCGCATGCCCTGCATTCTCTTCCCTCACCCCATCTCCTTCATTTCTGTATCCCTTCATGGTTTATAGGCTTCACTGCTATAGCTTTTACTCAAAAAATGCTTTACATTGGCAAGCAGAGGCAAAAATACTCAGAAATTATCGCCAGGCATTTCTTACGTTTTCTAGAAGTATCAGCTTATTCTCTTGATGCTTTAGAAATCCTTAGGATTTTCATTTGGAATCGTGTTGTCTTACATGCTCTCTCCATGTCATCAATTCCTCTAATCGTATTATTCTAGAAAAACAAAACAAAATTGGGATATATCTAGGAACATAAATAGCAAGAAGCTGACAGTTGGGAATAGTGTTTTATTAGAATCATCTTTCTTCACAACTCCTCTGATACCTGTTAAATGTGCTCATGAATAGCCACTGAACTAACACAAAACAGCTGCTGCTTTCACTGAATTTGAATGCCCCCAAACTGAGTCCCAGGCCCTCCGAGAGGACCAGTATCTACATCCAGAAATACCTGCCAGTGGACACAGGAGCAGATTTTGAGTACTCAATAGGTCAGTCTCAATTATTTTGTTCTATTATTTTTTATGGAGAGGTTTATGGTTCACAGATAGACAGTGCTTAAATTATAGAGGTAAATGTGCAGGCAGAGCCTACCATTTCCTGCTGGGAAATGCATCCCTTGCTTATTTAATATGATTTGCTAATACATTCACAGACAGTATATGTAGATGGTATAAGTGAGTAATAAAACTTTACTTGCAGGAGCTGCTCATTTTCCAGATTCTTAACATTTCCTAGAGTTCTTCATTACACTTGAGCAAGTGTTGCTTTTATAGTAGTATAGGCAGTTGCCTTTGGAGTGTGTTTTGTATGCTATATGCTGAAATTCATTTCCCAAGAAAAAAAAAGGCTCTCTGTTACACAACTGTGTATTTTCTGTGCTTATTCTTGCAGTATTTTTCCTGATTGTTGTCAGTCTTGTTTGACAGAAGCTTTTAGCCTAATTCTATTTATTATATAAATGCAAGACTGTCATCTTTCTAGATAGAGTGCAAAGAAATAATTCAAGATCTTGGCCGGTGTGCATTAGAAAAATGATACTTTTCTCTCAGTGGACATGATTGAGTAATAAATGTTTTCTTCTCTGGAAGTCATTGAGTTGCTCACACTTTCTCACTGCTTTTGTTAAAACTGACTGTAATTTAGACTCTGATGGAGGGTCTGTTGTGCTTATTGCATTCTCTACCTCATTTTATTTCCTGTGTCTTACCTTTTTTCAGTTACTTGTTAGAAATAATTTTTAGTTTTTGTTTTAAGGAATAAGGTTGTATAATTGCTAGAATTTCTCTGTGTGCTCCTTGAGCCTTTTTCCCCATCTTAGACACTGGCTTCATCTTTTAGGCTTGAAGATCTGTGTATGGCTGTGAAAAAAGATAACCCTGAGCGTTTTAATCTGTACTGAGATTTTAATTCAGTTGCTTCAGCACTTAGGAACAAATAACCACTTTGCTCTGTAAATGTTTGCATTTTTTTGAATCAAGAAAGGACAGTGCAAAAAAAAAAAAAGTGCTTCCAGAGTTCGTTCTTGTGGGCAATATTAAAGTCTCTCTTGTTTTAATGCCATAATAGCTGAAGCAGGTGTGATGCCTGATGCTGGAGTTTGCGGGAGTGCTTTCTGAAGGCATTTCACTGTTCCACCATTTGTTCTGGGACGTTTGCATTGGAACTTGCAGACACACATTGCTGATTTTATGCAGAGCTGAGGACGGTCTGCTCTGGAGTATAAAGAGGAACTCTTCTTTAAAGAATGCCTTCTAAGTTGCTTACCCAGCCTTATTGCTGTGCTACTGGAAAAAAAATAGCAAATCCTCATTTTTTATATGCGTATGTGTATGCAGGGATGTAGGTTAAGTGTATATATTTTATGTGTTTGTCCCTGGAAAAGTTGTCCCTATGCATTTTCAGAGACTTCTGGCTCCATTCAGGGTTGTCCGGTGCTAAGATTCCTCTGCTGGACTTAATTTGGCTGAATGTTAAAAATTTTATTCCATGAGATTGTCTTCTTCATGATCTTTAATTCCAAAAGGGGAAAATAGAAACCTTTTATACCCTTAAATTTGTGTTTGTGTCTATGTGTGCACTTATTAAAGTGCTCCTTCTCTTTGTCTGCTTGTATATTATGTTTATATTTTTCCTTTAGATTTGATTAGATTTGATTTCTTTTTTTTTTTCCTTTTTAGATTTTCAGGCTATGACCTAGTGAACCAGGAAAAACTTGTTGCTCATGTTTTGCTGCTCACTCTCACCTTTTAAGTGAAAGGAATTACATATTTCTCACGTATATTGTTTGCTCTGTCTGTAGCAGATGTAGTAGTCTGCATTCTGGTCATGAATGAGAAATAAGGTATTCTGTGCAAATAATAATAATAATAATAAAAAAGTGGAAATAATCTGAACATCCATGAGGAGAAGATGGGTAGTGGACAAGAATTTCTATGTGAAAGCTGAATCTCATGCATTTCTTAGCAATGTTATTGGTGTCTATTTTGGGACTTTCCTTTTTCAGGTTGCAAGTTCTAAGAGACTGAGAAATCTGTCATATCTAATATATGCTATTTTCTAATATTAAAAATTTTGTAAAAAATCCCCTGCAAACCTTGGAGTTCGGCTTTTTTTTTTTTTCCTTATCTATTACATGTCTCTCTCTTAACACATTACCAGGAGTTTTTGATACTATCAATTTTATCCTTTTTTTATCACATTGGCAAAATGTTTTGTCCTTTTATCATTCCATTTTACACCCGCAGATCGATTGTCTTTATATAAGAGCCTATTTTTTTCAGGGGCAGGTGTCCTGTAGATGCTCTGTTCCATTCCACATTTTTTCTTACCCCGTCTGTGAAAGTAGCATCTGAATTTAACGCTCAACGCCAATAAGGTTACATCATCTCTCTTTTTTCTTCTTTACTGACTCCTATGTATACTGTGCCATATACTTGCTGGAAGTGAAAGAAGAAAAGATGAAGACTTTTTTTTACTTTTTTTTTTTACTTTTTTTTTTTTCAAAATAGTTGATATTAACTATAGGCAGAACTTCCCTAGTACTCTAGCTCTGTGAGCTCTAGTTCTTGCTATCAAATTCACACTTTCTTTGTTTGTCATACTGGAAACTCCTCCTATGTTACTTGATCTAATAGACTTGCTTAATTTAATAATCAGAAAATGCTTTTATTGAAGAGTACCATTTTCCTTTGCAGTGATGCATTTCATCCCCTTTAGCTGCGAATAGTGGAAAAGGAGTTTTAAAAGATGTGCTCTGAAGCAGAATTCACAAGTGTATTTATAAAAGTTTAAAATTGTGCTCCAAGTGGTATGCAGGTATCTAACGGAATGGTCGCATAATAAAACAACTAGATATGTGGCTTGGAATGCCAAGAATACAAGCTGGGATTCCTAACGCTGAAGAATTACTTTAATTTGTTGGGTTTTAGTCTGAGTTCACTTTTTAAACTTTGCTGTGTTTTAAACAAGGAAAGCTCCAGCTTAGTTTTTAATGTTTGTGATTAGTCTGTTTAATATCTGTTTGATCTGTGCTTGTGTTATACAAGGAGATGAACTAGTTGTTCTTTCAGAGTCTACAGTTTTAGTCCTTTTTATTGTATTGCTACATATATTTTAGATCTTAGGTATTTTTTTGTCTAGTGTTTCATCCCAAATAATGCTGATCTTTTCCTTCACCTTATAGAGACATAAACTAAGACTCTCCTAACTTATATCCAGGCAGTTCATTACTCCCTCATTATCTTTGCTTTGTCGTTTTTGAGGTCACATGGCCAAAAATCAAAACAATTTTAAAGATAGAACTTGGTGCCATCAAAGACGATCAAACATCTTTGATGGTACAATTTTTGTATTCATCTTGTAATGACATATAATTCACATATTGCTATCTGTCCATCTTTCTATATTCTCAAATACTAGGAGGTTTTAAGATAGGCACTACAAGCTATTTGTGAAATTAATGAATAGTTCCAGAAAAGATGAAGACATTGATGTATTTTTTTTAATAATAGTTGCTCTTCTCAAATATTTAATAACACATTTGACCTGCAAGTAAAATTTAAAATCATCAAATTAGGAAACGAATCTGCTAGAGTTCTTGTTAGGGAATTGACAATCCTGTTCCTTCTTCCTAAAAACAAATGTAATTTTGGGAATATCCCTATGTTGTATATACAAAGCAATGGGAAAAATAAAGAGAGGATATATAAAAGTATCAGTATTTTATCTGTATCTATAAAATTCACACAATTACATGTAATCAAAAGAGTGTAACTGTGGGCCAAACGAGGGAGTTGCTTGGAAAAACCTGTAAGAAGGAAAGTGAGGATGCAAAGAGAATTTTTTCCTCAGGCTGTGCCTTTTGAAAATGGGCTTGGCACCAAATGAAAGGATTTGAGTCCTGGAACTGGGAGACCACAAAATACAGAGCTCTTTGTGCACAGGAGCTCTAAATTCACTCTGGTTCTGTTGCTGGGGGCTCGGTTACCTTGATCAGTGCGGGGGCTTCCTGTACGGAAAGCTTTCCTTGACGCCACACATCGGAGGCAGCCTGAAAAAGTTGAGTATTTCTGCAGCCCAACCAAATGCTGAGGGTTTTGCAGCCCAACCACTGCTCGAAGTCAGTGCTGGTTTTCCTGCCTGGCTTTGGGGGAGGTGGGCGCCTGCCACACACGCTGCTGGGCTTCGGTGTCTGCATGGGATGAAAAAGCCACAGAACCCAGAAGAGTTGAGGTTAGAAGGAACCTCTAGAGATCATCTAGTCCAACCCCGCTGCTCCAGCAGGGACACCCAGAGCACAAGTCACTTTGGAGTCTGGTCCCTCTGCTCCTGCTCATCTCTGAGGTGTGATAGAGGTTTATTTGCTTTGGCCTTAAGCAACAAAAGACCAATATCACCAGGTGTCATGAAAAATTGCACTGGGATCCTGATGTGCTCTAAGTTTTGCTTTAGACAGACTGTGACTTCTTAAAATAATAATAATAAAAAAATCCACCTTCATAAATAAAGCTGTCGTATACGTAAAGAGGAACAGAAAGTCCAGAAATGAGGTCAATAGCATTTTCATTTATCTCTTCTATTTTGACATTTTTGTTAGTGAACGAGGAAATCAATAGAGACTAATTTCATTGGCAAGGATTAAAGAGTACATAGGAAGGAACACTTAAGATGTGCATAGCTGCTTTCAAGGGCACTTTCAGTAAAATATACTTACTATAAAGTGAATAGAGTGGTTCTTTTCATCTAATGGGCTCATATATCAAGCATTAATTCTTTAGAATGCTCAATGTACAGAAGAAAGTTTGTGGTTCTGGATATACAACAAATATTTTAATTTAAATTGCTTTCATGCCTTCATAAGAATTGTGGGTCTGGTAATTTGGGCTCGTTTATAAAAACTAGAAATCATAATAAATATGACTCACTGTGTCCATATAATATAATGATGCATCCTAGTAACTCCTTGTTACGAACAGTGTTCAAGTCTAAGTATGTTGCATGTGAGTAATCCATGATATAGCTTCTCTGAAAGAAAAAGGTACATTTTTTTTTTTATGTCTACTAAGGAGGTTAATGGATCTGGAAGGTTAGATATATTAATTTTGGGTTGAGAATATGGTTACACAATGAATGTGAGGCAACTGGAAACACAGCTCTACTTTGGCGAAAATAAATAGAGAAGTTTCTCTGCATTGAGCTGAGGGTAGCACGTTTCATCTACCCCACTGTTTCCAATCACATATATGTGTATGTAACTTTGGTTAAGCATTAGTTGAGCTCTGCTGGCAAGAGAATTGAGTTGTTCACCTTAAATTTGGAAAGATAGTTGAGGAAGCAGTAAATCTGGTTTGTTCTTCTGATTGCTTTTAGTTAGAAATAATTTCAGCATGGTGCCTAGCGACACACAAGACATTTTCTTGGTGCTCATTTACACATCTCCCATGTGTTTCAGCTCCTAACCTAGCTGTGTAAATGTCTCAATGCAAAACACTGGGTGATAAACGATATAATTTGATAGTTTTAGGTGTGCTGTGATTAACGTGGCATTTTTGAATAAGAATTTTTGGTACATCTTTGCTGTCTTCAGCAAATTATAGGGGAGACTAAATAGGATTTTGTCCCTTTCTATTAGGACTTTCCAATGTAATACTCATTCCTGCATCACAGGACTCAGCCGCACTTTTGGGGCTGCAAAGCTTTCCTATTCCTCCTATCCCAATTTTTGAATAGACTATGTAAGCCACTAAGTAATTGCATCGTGTACCTTCAAATGATAGTGAAAATAGCAATATAGAGAAATCTGTATTCCCTTTGCAGAGTTCATTAGCAATGGCACCCTACTGAGTAAGCTGAAGAGCAGGAAAAGACTTTTTTACCTCCTCTTATTCTAGGGCTGCAGCGTTACATTAGCTGATGCCGAAGGAGGTTTCAGGCCTCATTCCCAGTTGCCATATGACAACTGTGAGTCTCAAATCTCCTGGGTAACTTTTTTTCCTCTTCTCTGTAGAAAGAAATGTTTAAAACCGTAATAATTTCTTCTTTGGAGAAGCTATTATATTTTCATATTTGATTAATAGCACAATGTAAATATGCCACTCCTGTTGTTTAATATTTAATAAAGTATCAAAGATTTGCATGGCAGGGATTGAATGTATCAGACTAAATCACTACTTACTTTAAGAAGTATCTGTGTAAAGACAGGAAACAGGATCTCTCAAACAGACCATATACAAAAAAAAAAAAAAAAAGACCTATATACCAAATGCCTTATTGTGATTTCACTGAAATTACATACACATTAAAATTAAACGTCTGTTTGCACAGAATTGGGGACCCAAAAAGAAAAGAGACAGAAAGAAAAAATAGAGTCAAAATATGCAGAGTAACAGACATACATTCCTTTGAGTGCTATTTAGATAAACAAAACTTCCAAAAGCATTAAATGTGATAACAAGCAAAAAAAAAAAAAAAAAAAAAAATCATAAATAATGTTGTTTGAGTTCTTGTTCTGTCTAAATCTTTTTATTCTCCTGTTTGTTATCTTTTTAATCCTTCCTATTTTGTGTTTATCTCTGTTCCCCTACACACTAGGACCTTTGCTTACGTGATCAAATAGCTTCAGACAGTGGGGTTTTCTTAAAAAGGCATCACTTCACAACAAATTAAAAAGCTTGTAGGTATAACAGATTTCATACTTCACTCATGTATTGCACTGCACTATTAAGTTATAACTTGAAACCTAAGTAATCCCCTTTTTGTTTTTTAATATGCATTGAAGAAACTGAGAATTACTGCGGCTGTTAGTTAGAGGCTGAGTTATTACGATGAAAAGACTTAAAATCTGTTGTGTGGAGTCCAAACAATCTTGATTAGCGCATGACACAACCCTGAACCTGGACCCTGGGCTGAGCAGAGCCGTGCCTCTTTGAAGCCTATGCATTTATCACTTAATCTCTGCAGAGCTACCGTGGTGGCGTGGTCTAACGTGGGCTCAGGCTCCATTATTTGGTGTCCCCTTGCAGAAGGATGTGTCTTTGTTACAGGCAGTTCTTTAGCTAGGAAAAATATCAGCGACTGTTTTGCAGGTCGTAGAAGAGCCAGTCTGTGCAGCATTTAGCAACAGGGAAGCAGCTTCCCTCAGTTTTTATGACTAACAGCAGGTGGATTTGGGGGGAAAATTCCCTTAATACAGTCCACTGCTCTTAGGAGACTGACGAGGTTGGATCTGCCGTTTCTGAGGCACTAAATTCTGCTGCCACCAGAATATCTTTTCTTCATGTTAAGGGCTACTTTGGCAAAGGGACAAGGGTCGTTTGTGCATCTCCGGGAAATGTTTTGGTGCCAAAAGAGTTGAAGATGAAGAGAGATTCTTGCCAGTTGCTTCATGACATTGGATTGTACTGAATTTTCTTTAAAAAGTTTACACCAAAGGATTGGAAAATGCATTTATCTTATTCTTTACTGCTCAACAAAAAGGATGAGTGGTTTGTTATATATTAAATTTGTTGTATGTGAATTTTTGTTGTATATTACATTTTGAGCTTTTTCTTATGAAAAAAATAATCTAAAAATGCTTTTAAATGACATACCTGTCTTTGAGCAAAGCTATATCCTATTTTTATGCTTTTCTAACCTGAGCTGGTAGCTATTTCATGGGTTTCTTTTAATTTTCCCTATAATAGAAATTGGGAATTAGTTATTTTCTGTTTAAATCATACTTATTTATGAAAAATAAATAAAACTCCTTGTCTTCAATACAAGAGAAGTCAAACTATGGAATTCTTTCTTTACTACAGTTTCATTAGTGCTTGGTGAAAATAATCACTCCTCTTTCCCTCCTGGAGATATATTATTTATAGCTTTTTGGTTGGTGATTTCTTGCAAATTTCTTTATAAAGGTATATCTCTATTTTCCTCTTGATTATGCCTCTTTCATGTGCATTTCTGCACTTGGTAGGCACATTGCCCACATTTGGGAGGCGCTTCCTACCCACATTCTTCAGTCTTCGTATGTTTAGTACAATTGTTCGTTTTGCACTTGTTTTGAGTGGATAATCTATTGTGTCAGGTCATTTTATGAAAGATCTTACGTCAAATCTGTAAACTTTCAAACCTATAGGCTTTTTAACATCCATTTTAGATTAATATTCTTTATGGTGTATTTAGTAAGACTAATGAGAGAAAAGTAATGTCATACCTTACACAGCTTTATACATTTTGATACATTCCAGAAATTGTTAGCGGATTATTTGTCTTCATGTCTAAAACATCCTTTATCCTCTCTACCAAGGTCAGGTTTGTAGAGAAGGCCCTCTCAGGGCAGAGGTTTGGAGCTCTGTACTAAAAACTAAGCACACAGGATTGATTGTGCACATGTGAAAGAGAAAATATTGCTAGCGATATTCTCAGTTGCTTTGGCTGCCGGTTTATAACACCGTCGTATTCTCAGTGGTTTTGCTTTCCTCATTCATGGGGACAGAACTGAGAATCAAGCATTCACCTGGAAGCAGGCAATGGATTTTGATGGCCTGCACATTTCTTTTCAAAAGAAGGGGAACGTGTCCCTTAGCATAAGATACAGATGACCTTGAGGTTGTCTGGAATGTTGTTCATGCTGAAGAAATGAATGACAAACAGCAATTATGGAGAAACATGCATTACTGCTGTTCTTATGCTCTTGCCAGGTGCTGTTCCGCGTAGGACGCCAGAATGTGAAAGGCAACACTGTGGATGAAACAATGAAAGAGAAATAGAATTATTTTCAAACTCTTTATTCGTGACTACAGGTATTTTCTATGTGATTTGCCATTTCCATCACAGTGACCTCTACTGACATGAAGATGAACAGTGTTAACGAAGGTAACAACTGATATCTGGTATCCCAAATCATTCACAAACGCTAAGCTAAAAGGAGACAAGTAATTGTATGAGCCGTTGTTGCCATCACAGCAAGTAGCAAGTCAGATGTAGTTCTCACATTTGCTAGCATGAGGACTCCCTGCTGGAAACCTGCACCAGATGCAGGATTCTCTCAAGGTTAAATGTGCTTGCGGCGCGTGTGCACGTACACACACATGCACACACATCACAGACAGATTAAATCACAAAATAATGAGATCTGCAAAAGGAGCTGTGCTGCTGTGATTATCCCCTTCTCTACCTTTAAGATATGCCTGCATTTTAAATCTTTATATTCATTGGGATATGGAATTTTGAAAGTTTGTCTATTTTATTGTATTATCTGCAGAAAAATAAATTCTGTGTGTCAGCAGTCTGAATGATGATTTTTTTTTTTTTGGATAATTACTTACATGTCCGAAATAAGATAATAAAAATCACAGGAAGATATTAAATAAGATATTAATGAAATGGAAACTACTGTAAAAATGAAATAGATATGAATAAGTAAGATTGTGTGCAGTACTGAAAATGCATTAGATTAAATTTAGTGCTGACAAAATCAGTGACTTCAAAAAATGCTACAGTGAGTTGCGTTTAAAAAAATAACGTAGTGACAGTTAAGCGCAGATGGATAATAGTGGACTTGTTAGAATGCCATAACCAGTGGGTCTTTGAAAGCTGTGTCTGCCCTGGCAATTTGTCTTGGTGCAATAAGAAATTTTTGATGCAAATCTTTCAGTCGTTTCTACTCACCTCATGTTGGTTCGGTTCTCTAAGCAGCTGGATGTGCAAAAATGAAAATCCTCTCAGAGGAAACTAAATGAGAAGTTTTGATGCAAATGTGCTCCAGAGCTAACACTTTTACTTTGGGCTCCCTTTGCTGCAGTGATTTAAGGGAAAGTATCAGGTAAACCAGAATCGGTTAAAATGGTACATCTGGCTGTGCCAAGCTGATGTGAAATTCATGAAGTGAGGATAGAACAGCATAAACGGATTGAGGCTGCTGCAAAGCATTCATTTCCAAATCAGGATGTCAAACAAAGTCCCTTCCACCCTATAGTGTACGTGGTCCCAGCTCCAGCTCGGCACAAGCTGAATGCTGCCCCCATTCAAAGTGTAGCACCATATTGTGCTAGCCAGAAGTTCTTCACAAGCTTTCCCCAAAACAGTGCTATGCCTTCAAGGCATAACTAGATCTCACTGAAAAGCTGTTCCATTAAAAAAAAACGTTCATTGAAAGATGCAGTTTCATTGAAATGGAAATGTACACAGTTTCGTGGATTAAAAAGCCAGAAGGGAGCACTGTGATCATGCAGCCTGGCATACTGTACAACAGAGACCTCATGGCTGTCTTCAATTTCTTCCCATTTGAACTAGGTCATATCTTTCTAAAGATGAAACAAAACCCCCCCTTACTTTTTAAGAAGCATACTTCAAGCACTGAAGTGTCTACCACAATTTTCAATGAGGTGCTCTTCTCGTTAGTTATGTAGCTAATTCTAAGTTTGTCTGTCTTCTGTTTCCAGCTATATGTCTTGCTATATTTCTATGAGAATGGCATTTATCTTCCTATGTGTATATTTATAGAGTGTAATCTAGTTATCTATTACACTGAAGAGGTGAAATTCCTCAAATCTCTGACCTTAGGTCGTATTTTGGAATTCTTTGATGGTTATATTGTGAGTGTTTATCTACTTACGTATTTTTTGACTTGTGAATGCAAAGATTGGATGCGTCATTCTAGTGCTGAGGAAGTTGATGCAAAGTAGTGTCGCTGTTCCTCTTTGAGATTCCACTGCTTAAACACCCATGTTCGTATTTTTTCTTGACTGAGATTAAGAAAAGTTTGGAGCTATCCAGATGGCCTAAAACTGCAGGGAGTTCTCTGCTTGACAGCTTGTGTGAGGAACTTTTAGGTGTTTGTATTTTACAGCTCTATTGTCACCTCTAGTGGCACTAAATCAGACACACAATAACTCTTGCTGAGGGTATTGCTATGTTTTCCCATGATGGTAAGTCCTTTTTAAAAGACCAGGTGAAGAGAAATTTTCTTTTCAAAAAGCAAATAACCAAGAGTGTATTCTGGTTTACCTGAAGCAAAACACGATCTGGGTTGATTTATCCAAACAGCAGCCTTAGGAAAAACAGATAAAGGAGGAAGAAGAGGAGTTTAATAAAATAGATGTTATGTGTTGTGGGAGTTTAGTGGTGAGAATGCTCAGCCAGTGCATGGGGGATCTTTCACTTTCTTCCTTGGCTTCGGGAAGGGGAGGCTCACCTCGGCCGCTGCCGGGGAGGAGGCCTTTACCGTATGGGCTGGTGGTGACTCTGCTCTCCAGCAGAATGAATATTTCTCTCTCATGCAAAGCTGAGGAGGCCTATGAGTTCAGCAGGATGCCTGAGAATATCTAAAAGGTGAAGATACTTACTGGAACATGTTGCTTGTATTCCTTATCTAAGGCAAAGAATCACTTTGACGTGTGAGGTCTCACTTCCCTTTAGAGTATCCCGGCCACAGAGACATTGTGGTGCAAGTTATTTTCAGTTTTCCTGATCACTTTAAAAACATTTATTTTCTATCTCTAGATTTTCTTTTTCACATTTGTGTGAATATTTAAGAGTTTTCAATATGGGAGAGCTTGTCTATTTTTTTAGATCATGATTTCATGACTTTTAAAACTTCTCTGAAGTACAGATGTGCCACCTCCGAGATTTTTCCTTGCAGCAATAGTACAGACAGGCATTGAAGTGAAATTAGAAAATGGATGGTGTTTAAAGTTATTGTGTATGTGTGTGGAAAAGTGTTTCCTTGCTAAAAGACAGCAACGTATTCAAGTTAAAAACAGTTTAGTCTTTGCAAAGGAACAATATTTCCTAAGAAAGATGTGACAGGTATGGATGAGGAAATAGTAGCATTTAAAATCTATTTTCAGGTGTTTACAGCTTGTCAAAGTTTGAGAATTTGAAGCAAGATTTTACCTGCTGGTGTCTGCCTCATGCATCTTGCTATTTTAATTGCAACTAAAAGGTTTGGACTTTTTGAAGAATAGATAAAAATTAAAAGTTCATTAAAAGAAAAGGATCAGTTGAGACTATTTTTCTTTTAAATACTTTGTTGCCCTTGCATGGGGCTGTTCTTGCATCAGGAAGGTGAATTGATTGGAGCAGTTTCTCTCTCAGTAGGCTCTAGTGGTCATCCTCAGGCCTAGCCAAGCACCCGCAGCAGGACTGTGGGATGCAATGGCACATCTGAAAGGAATTGCAACTTGCAGTTAGACCAAGGGGGCTCAGAACAAGTTGGAGAGGAAATTTGATACTTATTTGGGCAAAGACACTTCATTTAGGAGCTGGTGTTAGGTTAAGAACCTGAACTTGGGAGATAAGGCGCACAGTAGTTTGCCTAGGCGTTCTCTGCGTCAATCAATGTGAGAGAAAAACATATTTTCTAGGAGGGTTTCAAAGATACCTGATGATAGCAGAGGACTGAAAGCATCCAGAACATGGATTTCTACTTCAGGCTTTGGAGGAAAGTGCACCACTGTGGCATGGGCTCTTCTGCCCATTCCTAGGTTTAGTTTCCCTGATTCCTCCTGTTCCCTTCTATTTCACCTTGACCTTCATTCCTTGTCACAATGAAGTCCAATTTTTTTTGCATAAAATGATGTTTACATAAACTTGTGCATGTTTATTACATAATTTGCAAGTGCTCCAGTGAAATGAAATAAAAATTTCATATAAAATCATCTTTTCCTATCACAGCTCACTCTGGAGTATTAATCTGGATTTTCTTAGGAAAGAATAGTGTTTTTCATAAAGTACAGCACTTGGCATTTGAATGTACAAGATGTATGAATTTCTTTTGAACTGGATACCAAAATCTATCCTTGAATGTTTGATATACATTCCCACTAATGTTCTGTTAGGTTATCAGAGAAACTATGATATCTCTGAAATTGGAATATTCACATATGACAAAAAAGCTACTTTGTCGGTCTAAATATATAAACTCTAGAAAAGAATTGAACTTTCACTTGACTTAAATAAATAAATAAATGGTACACAGGTGAACTGGATGGATGGTTCAATACGAGGGAGAAAGAGAGGGAGAAAATATTCAGCAGGCTCAATGTAATCCTTATTGCAAAGCAGCTGCTGTAGTTTGCAGCGAGACAAAGGTTTAACCCTGAGCAATGATTGTCTCGGGTTCTGCGATTCACTCGGCACCAGAGAGGATGCTCTGCCATTCCCGCTGAGTGAATGAACTGGCCACAGAGCTTCTCTGTGCGAGTGGAGATGGCTGATGCTTGGGCCTCTACAGACCAGCCCTTTAAAAATTAAGGGTAGAATATTGGTGCCAAAACATAGATGCCTTGGCTCTTTGAAATGTGCTAGGATGTCTCACCTAACCTCCAACTGCTGCTCCCAAAGGGCTCGTGTTTCTTGGTCTCATGTCTGTCAACAGAGGTCCCAGGCAGCCCTAGGTGTCCGTGGTGTCTGAGGTTGGCACTCGGTGCCTGTGGCCAGGCACGTGAATCACAGTGGTGTTATCAAGGTGAACAAATCTGATCAAATCTGTACAGACTCTGTGATCTGAGAGTGATGCATCCCCAGGGCACTCTTCTAAGCTCGAGTGATTTGGAACACAGGGATCTCCTGAATCTTTATTTTTAATAGCCCTTCGAAGATCTTTGTTCCTCCTTTAATTTCTTGTATTGCTTTTTAGAACCAATTTTTTAGCATCCAGGTTTTCCTATCAAGAGGTATCATAATTTAATGATATTTGAATTTGTTTTATTTCTTTTATTGAAATTTGAATCTTTTATTAGCTATTTTCCTTAGCTTTTGTTAGCTATTTTCCTTAATGTTTCCCACTGCCCGTATTGGAAGAGACCGTACACTCTTCCAATACACAAATAATACTTTTCTGCTCGCCTACTTTATGCCACTTCTAACATAACAGACTTCTGGATGTCCTCAGCTCTTTCCTAGGCTAAAAAATCCATTTTTGTAAAAAAAATGAACCAACTTTGCTATATTCTTTGCTCTTTCCTATTCTCTTTTCAAATGTACTGTCTTCTTTTTTTCAGGTAAGAAAGAACACCTTCCTGAATACACAGTATTCAGATTGCCTTGATTGCCTTAATTTGTTATGTGGCCTTGTGGATTATATTATTTCTTTCATAGTAATTTACGTTTTTTAAACTATTGCTAAACATATACCTGATATTTTCAGGGAATGATCTATTATAATTTTGAGATATTGCTACGGAGTGATATTACTTCAGAGTCTATCAATATGTCTGTAAAACTAGAATTCTTTTTCCTTCGATCTATCAATTTGTATTCGTCTGCACTGAACTTCATGTACCACCTAATTACCTAGTCACACAGATTGATGATATTTGAAATCATCCATTACTTTTCCTATCCAAGTTAGCAAACTTGGTAATCTTTAAACCTCCTTTCAGATCAGTTATCAGTCTGTGAAATGACCCGGGTCACAATGCAGATGTCAGTTGGACTCTTGCATTTTCCTCCTTTCTCTGTGAAAATTGACAGTGCATTCCTACCTCTAGTACCAAAGCGTTTCTGAGAGAGAGGCTTTGTAACATATTTACTTTTTTATTTATTTGTCATTTAAAATCTTTTGGTGAATACCACGTAGTAGATAGGAACCTTGTTGCTCTTCGTTTTGATTATTTTTTTGCTGCATTTTGTTCCAGAACCTCTTTCAGAACTCTGAAAATTTCAGAACCTTTCAGTTTAAGGAAGACCCTTTAATATGTTACCCATAAAGAAAAATTCTGGTAAACAAAACTCTGGAAGCTCTTCTGCAATGACTATGGATCTATTTTATATATATACATATATATATATATATGTATGTGTATCTTCTTTGAGTGCTGCTTTTATCCTAATTCCTAAAACTATGTCAAGCTTCCTGTTCCTCTTCCAGAAAAGGCATTTGTTATTTTATTTTGTGCCTTTTGCAAGTTACTCTTTTGTATGCCTTCCGTATTTGGCTTGTATTTTTGCATAAACTCTGAATTTATGATCTTTTCTGTTTATTTTTGAATGCAACTCCTCTTTTTCTTTCTTTCTTTTTTTTTTTTTTTTTTTTAGATATCAGTTGGTCTCTATGACTATGCTGCAGTAAAGATAACATTTTTACTTGGCCTTTCTGGTCCTCCTGGTGCATGCATTTGCTATGCAACTTAAATGTAAGGCCTTTAAATAGTGACCTTAATGACTGAAGGTATTCTTCCTTTTTTGGTGTCTCTTTTCATTTATTTTTCATAAACCTTCTAATTTTTATCTAGTTCTCTGTTTTGAAATTAAACATCATGGTATGCTTTTCATATTTTTTTTTCTGAGGTATATATCTAAATATATGATAGTTGCTGTCATAGACTGGCTCTGGAAAGGTAATGCTGGGAACTACATCCTCTACACTGCTAATAATCCTAGCAAGAATTACTTCTTTTTGCAAAGAGAAGTTTTGCCCCCTATGGGTGCTCTGGTCATTTAAAGGATGTAAAAATTAAGTGTCATATTCAGGCAAGAATGCGACATCCAGTTAGCTAGCAGTTGAAGTCTCCCAATATCATTTCTACTTTCTCAGTTTGTATGTTAATTGTTGCTTCACAGAAACTGTTCAGCTGAATTATTTTTAAAACACCTTTGACTTTTGGCAATAAAACTATACCAGAAACACCATCAGTCTTTCCAGTGTACTTTAGTGTCAGTGTTCACTGAGATGTCTTCTTCCATCAAATTTCTAAGGTAGCTATTAAGTCTATTCTAAGAAATCTCTTGTTTTTACTCTTCTAACTCTCTACAGCACTATATATTTTTTCTGTTTTATTGTTCTGTACTCTTTATTATGGTAGTTCTTTGCTGCTTTTTCTATTTTGCTGCATCTTCTATTTCAGATCTTGAGTTTTTATGGAGAGGGTGTAGTTTTATGTTTATGGGTTTTTTCTTTTTATGAAACAATTCTTACAAGATGTATTGTCTTGGATGCTTTTCCTCTCCCCTTGTTGACTTTTGAGTACTTTTTTAGTCAAAATTAAAATCCAGGAGGGCCTTCTTGGTAGCACAGACTCAAAAATGAAGAGGAATGACAGTAGATGCTGTTGCTTGAACTGAAGTAAAATTCATTATGTTATCTATTTGAGCAAATGCTGTTCCAAACAGGTGCCCAAAGTGTGGGAATTTTAACTACAGAAAATCTTAGGTAGGTAATAACATTGTAGTTCTTTGATTAAATAAAACTCCCCCAGCACAGGGTTTTCAGGAAGGACCCAGCGTCAGTCCCATTTCTTCTACCCCTGCAAAGCCAAGACTGACTGGGGGTCCCTGGTTATTCTCTTCCTCACCTAGCTTATGGGAAGCACTATATAAATGAAGGCATTCATGCAGTTGCTCTAATGAATACTACAAGTTGTGTGAAAGCCATGGGCTCAAAAATGGCCTAAGCCCATCTTCTTTCCCTTCTTTTCATTTCTATTCCCATACCGAAATATTTATAGCTATGAGTAGCATAGTAATACCCAGAATATTTTATAGAGTTCTTGCTGTTGTATAATTTACATCGACATTCATCTTCATCCATCTTGCTTTTATATATTCATTGCTCTTTACAATTAACTAGTTTAATATCAATAATTTGGTCTCAAAATTAATGTATCATCCTTTGATTAAGTATCATCCCTTGATAAAGTATGTAAAAGCTCATAATTACATATATTAACATTTTGTCTGACCAAGTCTTTATAAACAAGGGTTTTCAAACATGACAGCATTACTTTCCCTTGTTCATTATGTAGTGGAATCATTGTAAATTACAGTATTGAGTATAAAAATGAAACAATACTCCTGGTTATCAGAACATAACAAAAATGACAACTGTTTGAAAGAATAGTTGGCAGAAATCTTAGCACTTTCTACACTGTTACATGTAAGAAGGTGAGGATATGGTGAAGATAAATCACATACTATGAAGCAGATTAGTGATCGCTAATTAATAGCTGTCAACTATGGGAACTAGGCATCAGACATGTTGAAATTTTTCCTTTCAGTTAAACCTGTAGGCTCGGAATATTGACTGATAAGTTCATTTATACCCTCTTTTTTGATATTCTCTGATTGTTGCTCCAAGAAATTTATATCTATTTTATTTGTCTGAAAACTATATACCTGGGATATATGGTACTTTCATACTTGTGTCCCATCTTCATGTATCTGTCAGATACAGTAAATTTTAGAAAAAAAATTCCCTACATTTTTATTAAGATATAAAGTTATACAAAGTATTGCTAAGTGAGTGTAACCATTTATTATTTATTTAACAGCAGCATTATTGCTTACTATTTCTCACAGTGATTTTGAAATACGTGCATCTGCTTTTATATGCCCCAATCAGTAAACATAGTATGGAGAGAGTAAGAAATACATATTTTGAACCTGAAAGACACTCCTTATTGTAACAACTTTGAAGTAGGTCACATGTTAGTTCTAAACTTCTTGACAGGTAACTATTTAAAAGACGTTTATGAATATAATCAATGTAATTCTCAATAGTTACATTTCTAATAACTAATGTGCTGACTTCATGTTCCTGTCAAAGTAATTTATACATACACCATATTTATGTGCTATGAAATTTTTCTTTGCCCAAGTGAACATTTAATCTTCCCTCCCTCCCTCAAGGAATTATCCACATCCCTGAGATCAGAGGATTCTTCACTTATTCTTCAATTCTGTCAACCCTTCCAGCCTTAAGACCTCATGTCATAATGATCATCTTTTCAGCAGAGGGTGGGATAGGGCATTCCTGGAGTCCATCAATTCCACTGTTTAATTGGCTGTGGAAGTCACTGTCGAGCTATGTGTTGAGATGCCGAAGCTGATTTTGAAGCACTTCCAGCTCTTCTTGGCTCTTAGGCATGAATCAGATTTAGGAATCCTTTGTGATGGTGTTGAATGTTTCTCAGGGGAATGAGCAGCGCTAACTAATCTTTTAAATGAAATGAAGGTTGATATTTTTTTCCCTTTTTTTAGTGTTACAGGAAAGAAATACTTCTGTGCTTAGAATTTTCTTATTAATACCAGTCAGTTTTGTAATAAAGGTTATTTTGCTCCATTAAATTGAATGCTGAAAAATTCATGTTAAATAGTTTTCATTTTTAGTTATCTTTGTTCCTTCTCTTGCTAATAATTAAATATCTTTGATTTTGACCAGCAAGATAGCCTTTATTCTTTATTAGCCTTAGCAAGTGAATTTATTTTCTTGCTTATGAAATATATATTAAAAAAAGGATCTTTCTTGGAATATCTGAATTGTTTGTCTTTTATTTTAAACTAATAATTCTTTCTACTTTACATGAGCCCCAAAGCTCCTAAAGTGGCAATTGTCCCTCATTTTTGCTGCAGAGATTTCTCTATAGATTAAGAATTTTAACACACTTTACGGAAAACAAAACACAGTCGCTATTTTCTGGAAACTATACACATCAGTGTATCAAATGGTTGATTCATTTCAGCTTTGTGGTTGGACAGGGAAAAAAGTTGTTTCAGAGCTGCCCAGGGTTTTTTGGTTTGGTAAGTATGGGGCAATATGTCGTCTTAGTGAAGTTCTTTTTGATGTTAACTGAAGCCTCTGTTATATCTCACAGAGAAAGGACAACCTTTTAATGAAACTGAAGACCCTACAGTAGCCTTGGCTGTGAGAATAATTGCCCAGGACTCAAATGCATGAATCTTTTGATGCCTTTCCATGTTACATTGTGCATTACCGTGAAAGAGGTATTTCTGAGTTAGTAAACTAGTGCAATTATTAAAATATTTACAACTCTTAACTTGTTAAGCTAGTTAAGACCAAGAGTCTGTTGACTGAAAGGTATTCTAGAAATGTAAACATTCCTTACTTATATTATCTTTGGTTAACATTGAAGCCAAAGGCCTGAAAGAAGCTTGGATTAACTCACACTGCTAGAAGGGCTAGATAGGAATTTGTTAGTATAACAGCAAAAGGATTTTGTTTTAACTACATAAGTTGTACATCTCAGAGTAGATTTTTTTTATTATTAGATTATATTAAGACTGCTTTTTTTTCTGGAAAACGTGCTTTTTGATATCACAGTGAAGTCTCTTGTTTCATTCTAGCCTCTTAAAAACTCTCAAAACCTGACCCAGACACTTACCTTTTCTAGGGGTAATCATTAAGTCTTTCTTCCTACATTTCCACTATATCTCCTATTTATAATATTGGTGTTCATATATATTCTTAAACTTTCTATATAGTTATATATACACATATCTATATATATAAATATTAACTATGTGACATTAGTTTGCTGTGTATCCCTTTCTTCAGCTTGCTCTCATTTCTTGAGGGAACATAGGATATAAACAGTTCTTCATCCCCTTCGGTACCTTCCTCAGATTTCTGTATCATTTTCATATGAATTTTTACAGCCTTATTGCTGACTTGCTATGAAGCACACATAGAAGTGAGCGTGACAGGCTATGTAATTTAAAACATTTAATTTATCTATTATATCATCGGCTGAGTGATAGCATAATTTGGGCAATTTTAAGTGTAGGTTAACCAGCCAGTAAGTGATTTAACTTCTAAAATACAGCATGTCTGAGATAGGGTTGGCAGCTGGAATTTCCTCCCTTAAAAAAAAAAAAGGACTGATCTTTTTGAAGACCTCAGCCTAGAATGCTTCCTGAACACAACCAGCCCTATTTGTGGCACTTCAGGAAAGAAATCTCTTTTCTTTGTGCCTTCAAACTATTGTTTCAACGTGTTTGAAGTGCTTATGCTGCAGCATACAGTGGGAAAATTTTCTCCTAAAACAAGAGTTTTAAGTCAATCTTCTGCTTCCCTGATCCTGAGTTTATGGAGGATGCCAGAAAAGTTTTAAAGCAGGTCAAGGAATTTATTGAAATTATGCTGCCTAAAGGTTTTCCTATTTAAAAAAAAAAAAAAAAAAAAAAAAAAAAGACTGTTTTTGTCTTTTCTCTCCAGTTTATCCAAGAGAAGCAAGTGGTTAAAGCCAGAGGTATATCAACATATTTGTTTTCTCTAATGGATCCATTGCCATCGTAGATGCATAATTTTCAGCAACTATTTAAGATTAGTCTAACATTACCTTGCACTGTTCTAGCAGTTGAAAATGGCATAAGCAGGGACTTATTTTGGTTTCTGGCAGTGACCATGCTTGGTGATTAAACACAGCCTTGAAGGAGGCTGGCGGTGTTAATCTCATTGCCTGTGAATTGCAGTTTGCATAGCTACGTCACATTTACTTTAATTCAAAGCTGCCACTCCGTTTCCAACCTCTCAGCCTTGGAGCTCAAGGGAAATGTACAAAACGCCTTCAAAAGATGAGTCTGAAACTAAAATTCATAACTCTGCTGGGCACTAAAAACCACGGGCTCAGTAGAGACATTGGTTTTATGGCACATTATAATTTCTGCCACGCCAGGATAACCTTTCCATGCTCTGCAGACAATAAATTACTTGTTTCACTCTTGGTGTCTCATAGGAGCAAACAAATGTCTGTCTGTCTTTCCCTATCTAACATTTATACCAATGCCATATAAACCAACTCCATGTATTACCAACTCTGTTTTCCTTTAGTTAATTTAATTGTTAAAAATGATTAAGTTAAACTCAGAGCAATCATTCTCCACTTTACTCAGTTTGGAAGATTGTTAATTCTATTTTAGACTGCAAGAGAGATTTGCATGTCTGAAAGTTTGTTTGCTCTTTTTTTTTTTTTAAATCATGTCATTTAGTCTAACAGAAGATATTAACTATATTTATGAACTGTTTTCATTTATATTGCTGGAACATATGGCTACAGTAGGATTTTTTAGTTCACAGTAATGTGCTGAAGTAATTCTGCCCTTTCAATTCCAAAAGTGTTATAGCAGTTCAGTATTTTATTAAGCAATTTTTGCCTCTTCAGACATCTATGTGGCTATACTTTTGTAATTTTACTGTTTTCTATTTATTATCCATGCATGATTCTATATGTGGCTTGTATTTTTTGACAGCAGTCCACCTGCAAAGTGGTACAAATTTCTCCCTCATTTTTTGTTTCTCCAACAAAAAATGGTAACAACTAAAAATACACAGTGTACTCTAAATATTTCTATTTTTTCAAAATTAAACTCAGTCTACAGAAGTTGACCATTTCTTGAAGTTTCTTGATTCTCAGTGGTGATCTAAAGCTTGTAATGTCCTATAAATAGTCCCTAATGATTGTCGGTAATTAAACTCTACTCAATTTCTAGCACAATCTTAAGGGTTTTGGTAGAAGCTGGAAAATGCTGACAGGTTCTAACATAGAAATTTTTTCTAACATATACTTCTAACAAATATGATTTTGTCAGTATCAGTGCATTTTAAAAATCTAAAATATTGCTCAGAAAAAAAGAAGTGTGTTTTTACATAATATTCTCTTCAGTTATTCTTCAGTTAAGAAAACAAAATCAAGAGAATATACAGTTATTGTGGGTCTGGGACATGACAGGAGGTGTTTGTGAGTACACCCTCATGGTTTGGTGCTTATTCTTTGCACGGAGAAATAACACCATAAATTCAGATGTTGGCTTGGTTTCTGTTGTTATAAAACTTCAGGTAAAATAAATGAAAGAAAACAAAGAAGTTGCAGTATCTGGACTCATGGCATTCTGACATGCCAGCCGACTAGAGAACATGAATAGCCTGCAGCATAGATCAACTTTAGCTGTGATCTTGTCACGTTTCATAAACCTGAGCAAAACTGGGCTTGGTCAGCATGTAATACAAAGCCTGTAAAGAAACTCTTCGTAATACAAAATGGGGTGCTTGCAATTCAGCTGTTTCGCTCTGTTTCCTCAAAAACTAAACACTGTATCACTGCACGGTTCAGGATGATTTTCTCTATCCTGTGGAAGATGCTAAAAGAAGAAAGCTGATTCTTATTATTAAATAGAAAGGAAGAAAGGAAGAAAGAGAGAAAGAGAGAGAGAAAGAAAGAGAGAAAGAAAGAAAGGGAAGAAAACTCACTTTTTTGTCTATGTTTTTCTCTTTATTATTTTATAAACATTTCTGATGAAAAATGAGGTTTACTGTTGCTTCACCTCTAGGTAAATATTTGTAAATATTTCTGATACTCACCACTGAGCTTTATTTTTAAGCATATTTAACTTAAAATAGTGTCCATTAGCCAAATTACTAGCCAGGAAGCTACTAATTTGTTGAGGAATTTATCATTCATATTTAGAATTTAAATTAAAACTTCTGATGCACCAAACCAATTCTCTCAAGACTAGTAAAACATGATATTCATCTGCTCCTGACTTTGTAGGAAAAAATCATTTGAGAATACTCTTTATCATTATAGACACTTAATGATAGAAATGCTACCATAATAGCATTAGTCCTAGTTCCTCTAATGATTAAAGACCTTTCAAAAATCTACTCTCAGATATTCTACTCCTTTGATTGTTACAGAAGCAATGTATGTTTTTGACTAAATGGTAGTATCTCCTACTCCTAACGTGAAATGAAAGGAATAAGAGGTTTATGTTTGTTCTTTTTTATTCAATAAAATCTGTTTATTCAGTAAATTTAATGGAACCGATGTACAGTTTGTGCTTAACTGTGGGATGACTTCAGTTGTATTAAGCAAAGAACAAATCCCAATAACAATTTTATATTTTATAGTAGTCATTCACTACCTAGAGAGAGTGGCTGCCATGAAATTATGTATTTCAATGATACTTTAATTGTATTTTGGAATAATGAAAATAAACATAGTGTCTTACTGTGCATGTATAGTTTAGAAAATACTTCGGGGAATTTCACTTGCACAATACTGCTTTATTTGTCATATTAAGAGGAAAAACCTAAATCCCATAACTGGTAGAATTTAATAAAATCATGAACCTTCTTTCCTTATAGGTGAAGTGAAATTCTGTGTTGTGAAATTAAGTTTCTTTCTCTCACATTTAAGTAAAAATCTAATCTTGTACTGTTGAAAATTTCTCAGAATTCACAGTTGAAGAAGTGGAAGTTTAGAACAGGTTGAAGCACTGACCCATATAGGATCTGGCCCCTCCTGTAACATTAGTCATGGATGTCAACATCGCCAACCTTTGAGGTTCCTTAACTTAACCGCAGAGTTTATCATATTTACTGTGAAAGCTGAACAAAGTAGGTACTGAAGAAGATGGGAATTGTATGAAATCGTTGTATTGTATGTGAATTCATTATAATAGAGTATGAATTTGGCTGTTTTCTGGACTTTAATTGTTCAATCTTTGGATCCACAATCTAGAGCATTGCCATGTAAAGTGAAAAAAAAACAAAACTCACCTTTTGTGGGTAGTACGAGACTTTAATGATTGATGTGTCTCCACAAATAGCTTGATGTTTCAAGTTAATATTCTGAATTTGTACTGATTTTTTCACGAGTTGCAGAAAGTTTTCAAGGCAGGCCTTCATCAGTGAATTTTTAAAGTAGTGCAGATATAATGAAAAATATGTTTTGGGTATAGATTCCTTCCATAGCACAACATAGTATTACTTGCTGCTCTTTCTGCCTGGCTTTTTCTAATACATTAAAGGCCTTTCTTTGATGTATATCTCATTCTGATTAATGAAATTAAGTTCCAAAAACTTTATATCTGAAATAAAGAAGACTTCATTAGGTGTGAGGTATTTCAGGAGAGACTTTATATCTGAAATATAGAAGACTTCATCAGGTGTTAGGTATTTCAGGAGAGCACCACATGAGTCCCCTGCAGGGGGTTTCCAGGGTTTCCAGTCCAACACAATGCTTTTAAGCACTAACATGTGAATACTGTGCTTGCTAAATCACTCGGTGCAATGATGGTTGCTATATAGTCTATCTGGTAGAACCTCAGGGGAAGATTCTCACTTTGTTTCATCTGCAAAATCTGTTTTCAAAATCTATTTACTCACCTCTTCAGATACTAGTGCTTTATTTTGTAAGATACCTCTCTTTATATTTGGCCATGTTCCTGATTTGTTTTTAACATGACGCAGCCTGTATGTTTTGGCTTGCTTTAGGCTCGTGCTTGAGAACATGTCCCTTTGTAACTTGTAGCTGTAAAATCTTTACTTTTGAAGATGTGCTGGGGTGTATTTATTAGGTGTATTTATTTAGGGTGTATTTGCAATTTCCCGAGGATCAAGAGTTCTGTCAAATTATATTTTAGTGGAAGAGAAAACTATTACATGTGTAACCCTTTTTAAAAAAATACATGCTTTCAGGATTACCGTCTGCCTTCAGAAAGAGAGTGCATTATTTGACATCTGAAATTCTAATTGTGGGAGGTTTTTTTTCACCACTTTGTCAGCCAACTAGTTTTTTAAGTAGCATCTTGAAGTCACATACATATATATTGCTGGTTGAAGCTTCCTAACGTATATAGTAATGTTTAAGGTATATGTAGCAGAGGCTTTCTATGATTATTGCTAATTTAACCCCAGATAATTTTGTTTTCCTGTTCTAATGACAGTTAGGATAAGGCACTAGTATGTAAGAAATGCCTCTCAGCCAGGTTTGCATCATATTATCTGTAGATTAGAATATAATATGGGGGAAATTCATTGGTAGTCAAAAAATAATCTGCAGAGTGGCTGTACTCAGGTCAGGTAAAATGTGCCAAATCCATCACCTTAAGAAATAAGCAAGTTCTTCAAATCCGTACTTCAGTACTACCAAAGCTGTTTGGTTCAAAAAGTAATAAAGTGAATGCTGATGTGAATCATTTTGCTGCTAGAAGAGAGGATTATCTCCAAGTCCCTTTTTACCAGCACCATCGTGGTGGCAGTCCCTTACTCAAAACTGTGGTTTTCTATTCTTCTCTCTGCAGTGAGAAGTTGAGCCTGAGTTATTGTTTTCTTAAAACAATGGCCTTATGATCTAGCTTCTAATTCTAGGTTAGTTAATACTGATCTTTTGTTTTGGAAATGTGTGCATGAATTACTCAGGCTGGCTTCCCTAATAATTTTGCCTTTTTCTCCCTTTTTCTGTGGCTCTAATTCATCTCAATGCTTCCTATCCTTTGGCTTATCTTGAATATAGGCCAGCTCTATAGCTGCTAAATGGCTGTGGTTGAGTGGGGAATTCCTTTGCATGTTTATTCTCTAAATACAGTAGAAATTGGACTGTTTTGCCCACCTAGATGGTTTGCAATGTAACTATCTCAGTGAGCTAGACAAAAAGATGAAAATGACTCTAGCCTACCTAAGAACTGTTGACCGAAGACTTTGGTTGAAATCCATTCTGAATCAAGCTTAGAGTAGACTGAGCTGTACGATAATTTTATTTTTCTGATTTATTTCTTGTCTAGGTAAGTAGTGCAGGCAGAGTAGAATTGTATGAACAGAAGGAAGAGTGAGACGAATAATCTTTAGCCTCATGCATTGTCCTGGATAGGAATTGATGGGATTCAAATCTCATCTCTAGGAGCTGAAACTTAATCTTCCATAATTCTTGTGATTTTCCTTCCTTGGATTATTGGGCTTCATTTCATAAGGTTATAAACCTGATTGCTCAGCTAGACCTCACAGATCAATTGTGGTTCCCACCACATTAGTCCTAGACCAGTAGTGTCTCTTTTAAGTACTTTGCTGTGATTTTAAGAGGAACTTGAGAAATCTAGATTGTGTACATCTGACTAAAACAGACCTCTGTGAGGCTTTACATGGGCTTCAGGTAGCAATCAGAATCCAGAAACACTCCAGGATAATAAATAGGATAATAAAATATAATGATAAGTTTTATCAGACTTTTTTGTCAATACCTATCTGGTAGGATCTCATTCAAGATTTGCTTTCATATCTTCAACTATGCAGATATGTTGAGAATATTTTTCGATCCAGAGGTATTTATTGAAGATGGTAGTTTTATGTTAATACAGACTAAAAGATATGAGATAAGCTTCCTTTTCTGTTACACCTTAGGTTGTATCTATCATTAAAAAGAGCTATTGCTCAGGGTCGGTCTAGAATTCAGTCACTGACTGCTTTTCGTTAGTTCTGGGTCTTCCAGAAGGATGCAGTTGAAAGTCATGCCTTAGAAAAAATAGAAGTGTTTCCAAAAGGTTAGACTGATACAAGTTTAATTCTACCTATTTATGTGGTCCCGTTGATACATAACTGTTGCTTTAAAAGGCAAATTTAATAATGCTGTGATTACTGTAAATACGACAAACATGTAAATAAACCTGTAATCTTGTATTATACCATGCATTTTAAAGTTAATACTTCAACTCTCTTAATGTGTAGATCTTAACAGATACATAAAAGAATGAGAAAATATATGGATAGGTTAATTGGATTTTTACCACTACTTGCACCTAATAACACAGATATTTTAAAGATACTTTTATTGTTTCAGAACAGAACTTTTAAGATATACAAGGAAAAAAGAATGATAGAGACATTGCGACTTGGAAACTTCTTTTGCAGAAAGCTTTTGGCTAAATCTGCCCAAAAAATGTGTTTTCACTCAGGATAATTTTGTTACTTGGTACTGGCTTATTTTAAAAGTAGAAACACGTACCTGACTTAGCATGTGCATAATATATTTTAGTCAAGTATAAATATTTCACTATTGAGATATCTGTATTATTTCTCAAATGTGGCATCTTCACTTTGTCATTTCTATCATTCATCTTTCTAGGCAATATATGATTAGATCACAGGGTTTTCTTTTTATCTGGCCGTTAATAAAATATATTACAGAAAAACTAAGCATTTAGATATTTAAATTAATGGTAGTTATTAAAACTAATAGACATTAAAATAGCAACTTTCCATTTTAATATCAAACACGGAGACTTTTAAAAGAATGACTTTCGAAAGAAGGTCTTCAGGTTTATTGTACACTTTCAGATTAGCTAAACAATGAATAAATTCTGTTGAACCTTAGGTGATAAATCAAGAATGAAAGCAGGAAATAATTACATAACTAAAGCTGCAAAATAATGTACATTTTTGTTTTGGAGGTTGTATTGAATAAAATCCTGTAATACAATACTGCTTTGCTTTTAGAGGCTGTCAAACAGCATAATACTCTGGGCTTCCAAGAACAACATGTTTTGTTTTGCTTTTGCTTATTTTAATATTGCTACTAAATAAAACATAACGGAATTTTGTTTTTATTTTTTAACCAAAGAAGGGGAAAATAAAATGCAACTACCTCTGGATAAATTCTTATGGCAAACAACAGCAACAAAAGAAGATGCTTACACTTTTGTCCCTTGTGGATTTCTTTTTAATATTTCAGAGCGAGGAACATATGGCTGTTACTGCGAGCGCGGGCATATTTGCAGCGATGCCTATCAACATCCACCAGAGAGCAGGGCAGCTCCAAAACCCACATCTTTTATGCGGTGGAAATTGATGGAGACAGCAACCCAGCCAGCTCCTTGGCCAAACAACGTGGAATGCAGTTCATTTCAAAGGTCAGCGCATATTTAAACTTGCTTCATTACTCCCACCTTTATGCTTAAGATTTTCATTTTTTCAAAATCAGTTTACCTAGAGGTTCCTTTAGAGACAGAAAAATGAAAGTGCTGAATCCTATTTTCATTTGGGGATATCAAGCTTTTTATCAAATTATAGAGGTGCCGTTTCAGAATATTTCATATCTGATCAGAAGGAAAATCCAAAAATAATTTTCTCTTTATTCAGGAGTCTTTCAGGCACTGGGACTGTTTTATTTATTACTTAATATTGTGCTCTAGTCAATCATTTTGAATTCAGACAGGAAAATGGAATTTTTATTTTTAAAGGAAGAAATCCTAAGGAAAAATACTATTGGAATGAAGCAGATCTTATTATTTTTAAAAACACAAATATGCCTCGCCTTCTTCTGCTGTTTCATTTTCCTTTAACCACAGTATGTTAATATGAAGACATAAAAGATATAAAGTCTTATATAAAATTTTATATTAGTTAATTACAGAGATTTTACTTTGAACCATTTCTGCACCGTTTATCTTTGAACTTTAGGAATTAAGGCCTTGTAATACACAATCAAAAAAAAAAATCTTTTTTTTTCCCCTTTTGAATTATTATCTCAATGCTCATATCTTCTGTATGTGTAACATACCTGTGTTTGTAAGTTCAAAGTATGTATTCATATCCCATTTAATTTCATTGTAATTTCCATCTGAAGAAAGCGCTTCCTGAAATTTCTGCTACTGCTCTGGTCTACAACCTAAATAGAGGAAACGCAGTAACACCTTTCCGTTTTAGGTACTCATCTTTAAAACTGAGCCTGTATACCAGTGACACAGGATTAGATTTTCATGTTGCATTTTAAAAAGATTTTACATGATTTACATCATTAGCTTACAAATAAAATGCTAAAATTTTTAACAGGGTCAATTCTTAGCAGTCTTTCATTGACTTGCAAGTTCTTGGCCAAATTTAATGAATTGAGCCCTGCAGTGCTGCTCTTGTTGCTTTTATTCCTACTTTTCAGGCATGAAAAGCAGAGGTAAATGAATAAAACAATTTGTTCAAGATCCACATACGAAATTTCTAGATTTGGAATTCTGTGCTCTTTCCATAAGAAATTACCCTAAGAGAGAGTGCAGGCAGTCCATGAAGAGGAGCCAATGTGTTATATGTACTTCAGCAGCCATCATGCTCTGCCCTATTCCCAAATCCCACTGAAGGGACTTCCCAAGGGAACCCGCACCCAGTTATCTATTGGAAGAATGATGATGATGACATAACCTTTCTAATGTGATATACAGGGTGCATAAATCCTTTTCCATTTCCACAAGTTTTGGTATTAGTACAGAGGAATTTAGTATAAGGGAAAGAGTTTTTTTTTTTTTTTTTTTAGCAAATACAACTTGGACACATTTTATTTATAGTAAGGTGGTTGAAAAATTTGTGATTGTACGAAGAAGCTAATCACAGTATATCCTTTGTTCTTTAATAACGGTTTTTCCAGAGAACACATTTTATTTTAGAGACTGTAGAAGCAGAAGCAAAGGGTAGAAAGAAAAATGCAGGAGACATAGGAAGAGTTTTCCCCCTGGTTTCTCCATGAATTTCTCGTTTAAAGGTATTTAAAGCTTATGGTCTTTAAGCCATGAGGAGCACTGGTGCAGTATTAAAGATTCAAATATGATTAATGTTTTTTTTCAAACTTTTTGTGGCTTGTAATAAACTTAGAGCATACTCAATATGAGAAGACAAGCTGATGCTGAAGCATTATTTGGAAAGATAAACCTTAAAAACCGGATAAAACTTGTTGTCACAAAAATTCCTGGGTGCTAAGGGAGTATTGGTAGTAGAGCAGTTAGAAACTGCACTCCTGTTTCAGGTGCCTATATGACAAAGCATTTGAAAGGTATGCTGCAAGCTCGGTCCCCTTCCAGAAAAATGCATCACCACGTGCTGAGGTTCTTTTGAAATTATAGGATCTAAGCATATGCTTAACTGCTTTACTGGATAAGGCTGGGTTACCGAATGGGGCTCTAAGTAAGAAACAGTTTTGTATGAGAGAAGTGACATCAAAGACTGAAAACGGTATCTTTTAAACGTGTCACTGTCACCACAGGAAACAGGCTCCTGTAGAAACGGTAATTATGTGCAGCTGTGACATCCCTGCTTTAGTATGTTAGTTGCAATTTACAGTTGCAGTTTAAAAGCATAACTTCCCTTCGGCGTAAGTGCACGTTTCTACTGGGATGCTGTGAATAAAGACAGTGAGTTTGCCAGGCTGCTTTGGAGTGCTCCCTCTCATTAAGTGTCGTTACTTATTAATAGGAGATGCTCGGTGGCATCAGACTGGGAGGACTGTAGCTCTCCATGAACAAGGTGCCGATCGGGCATCACACTGCAAAACCTTTGTTCAGAGTGTCACTCACTCTTCAGTGACATTTATTCTATTATCCCCCAAATTCTATTACTGTTAAACTCTGTGATTTGAATGCTATGTTGTTTAATAGGGTACTGGCTATCTTACAAATAGAAACACTACATATGAAAAGGTGCTGTGAAATTTAAGGGATCGTTGTAATTTCTCTACAACTTAAAACTACTTGCATAAAGCTGATGAAGCTAAAACGCTCATTAAACACTGTGTGACTTCCCCCAGAGACCTGTGTAGGAGATTCTCAGTAGTCCTACACTAAGCCAAATATTTTCCAAAGAATTTCTCGCTTTGGTTTTGCAAAGGAGATGCCATTATTATGGAGATACCATTGCACTTTATAGTAGAGAAGACTGGAGATATTACAAAGTATACATATCAGGGGCATGCATTAGAATTAGGTGTATGTTAGGATTCTCTCATGCTGTGATATTTTGAGTCAGTTCAAATCTTATTTTTATCACTATTGCAGCCCAGAATGCACACGAGCGTTTTGTTTCTCTGCTGCCAAGGGGACTTCCTTCTGCAGCGCTGCGCTGCGCACACAGAGGGTTCTGTGTCGAGCACTTCAGTTTCATTCTCTTGTTTCCTTCCTCACTCTTTAAGACGGAGCTTGTATAGCAGATACAGACTCTCTCATTTCTCCAGTCTCAGAGGGGTGGCAGCAGTCGAGGCATAAGACTTGAAAAGGGAGTGTGTGCACATGAGCTGGGGGCATCAAGAACAACTTTATTTTGGCCTGGAAAATGCCTCCTGCTCACCTCAGTGAAGTTAACAGAAAACCTCTTATCATCATTCCAGAGAGCTTCGAGGGAGAAATGTTTGTGTGTAAAATGTACCCGATTAGCAAATGGCATTAGTCTTTACTTAAACTATGTGAGACATTCATGGGAAAGCAGAGAAAAATTACCAGTTTGGTCTCAGTCTTCTAGTTCTCCAAAGTGGTATTTCTGTATCCTAGTCTTCATTTCTTTCCTGCATAGCTGAAGCAAAAGCACAAGGAAAGCACTGGGGATGCTACACCTGAATTGGTTTATAGCAAATTCACTAAAAGAAGAAAGGCTGTTGCACAGCAGTTTAAATCAACAACTCTCTTAGTTGAGATTTTAATGAAGCACCAAGTTTCAATGATTTTTGAAAAAGTCAGAAAGATTTTTTTTTAATTTGAATTAGTAAAAGATTTGGTTTACAATTAATGTGAAAATCAAAGTGAAACTGCAAAACCCAGGAAGTGCTGGAAATCTTATTTATCAACAGCTGTATTACTGATTCATTAATTGCTGAAAGAAAAATCTCTTTAAATTCTGAATCAGTTTTGAAGGTTTTGATATACTTGAAGAGAAGCTACTTAATACACCCTCCTGATACGCATAAGAGGGCAACAAGGATAACTATTAATGAAGGTGCCATTAACAAGGAAGTACGTGTGTACATAAAAACATGAACATGTATATGTGTGTTCATGTTTATGGTTGTACACACCTAATAGCTATGTCTGCTTGTATGTAAATATGGGTATATTACAAAATTAGTATACAATAATTTCCTAGTTAAAGTGAATGTTTATTTTTCATCAACATATCTCTGAACATAAAATACCATAGGTACACACTGTTTGGCTGTTAGATGCAAGAATTTGTTCTTGCTAATGCAAAATGTCTGTTCAGGAGCACTTGCAGTGAAGTTCAAGGTCTTGATATTGCTAAATTTATATGGAAAGTCCAAACAGGTCTGGATAAAAAGAATGAAATGAGGATTTGAAATGCACTGTTCTGATCAGGAGTGAAAAATTGATTGTGTGTCTGTATATATATTTTTTGAAGGTAAAGTCAAGTTGGGCAGCAAACCCCACTTTTAATAAAAATGGATTTAATAAAGGTACATGCTAGAAATGAAAACAAGATTGCCGAATGACATTTTGACTGTAAGTACAGTTAGTTTCATCTTCTTTTTCTTTCCCATTTCTTATTTTTATTTCTTTCTGTTTTTTTTCTTTTTTTTTTTTTTTTTGTCTTTCAGTCTCCCCATCCCCTCACTCTTTCCTCCCCTCTTCCCTTCTTCCTTCTTCTTTCTTTTTTGGTGTCCTTTTCAATCCAAAGAAATTGTTAGTGACTTTGTAGTCATTTCTAATTTTGTTTTCCAAAGTCTGTTCTCTTTGTTAAGCTTCTTTAGATGTGTTGTAAGCTGTATGCAGAGCAGATATAACTTGATGTTTCTAAGTGTGTGTATTACTATAATCCAATGACAAATCTCTTCAATGTTATTGTACCCTTAAAAGGTGGAATACACAAAATCTAAGGAGACTAGAGAAATGCCTCTTGTGGGGTTGGACAGGGGCTAAATAGATCCTCTTTGAGGTTATATGTTATCTTACAAGACCAATCTGGGCAAGAGTTCAATCAGTGATTTCTCTTTCCTCTCCCATTCAAGTTTTACAGTGCATTTTTAATGTATTATGTGTTGCTTCAGAGTTTGTTCTGTGCTGAACATTGGTCTGTATTTGATTTATTTTCTATTATACTGCTTTCTTTCTCTGGAAAAAAATATTTAAAGAAATGAATAATGTATCAATTCAGGATTATTGGGGAGTTAATTCCATTATCTTGGACCTATAAGTAAGAAATTTTGTTGTTCAGTTTTGTTTTGTTTTTAAGACAGTGGTTTCCAGAACCCCTAACAACAGATTGTTGTTCATGTTTCTCTTCCTTTTCCTCTCTGCATCCTGTGAAGCTATGGAAGTGTTCAGGAAGGGTGGCATAGAGAAGAAAAATATCTCCTTGATACTGAAGTCTAAAAGTAGCCATTGCTATAATTTCCTCAACCTATGGAGAAAGCACACTTTAGATGTCTGGTTTTACACTTTGCTAAAACAACTGGCAAGTATTTGAGGACTTAAAAGCACTATCAAGATTTTTAACAAGACATGCTGTAGTGAAAGTTTTCACTTTTTCACTGATCTACATATATGGACAGCAGATTCTTTTCTATAATATGACAGTGCTGCTAATTCGTTCCATTTTTATTAAAACTGAATGCTTCTGGATTTGTGTTTTCTTTCAAAGGAAAACTAATTTGTCTTTCTATAGCATAAAATTAATGTCCTTTGGGGCCATTCATTGAAGATTGCAGTGTTTCTTGTATTGTACTGGTGAAATAATAGCATCTGTTGTTTTAATCTCAGCTAAAAATTCTCTTGCATTTCTTGAGCGTTGTAAATTGTAAACATAGAAGGACTGTGCATCTTTCCAGTGTTTTTGTCTGTGCTATTTTGTCTGAATAACAGTATTATTCAGATGCTTGCAACAACAGCTTATGTGTTCACCTCTCTACCAGGTAAGTGTTCATATGCCTGGAAAGGGCTTTCCGAAAAGGCAGAGAAGTATGAGCACTCATTAGTTATTACCAATCTGTGATAATATACCAGGAAAGTAATCATTTAATTATTCTGGTAGGAAATGATCGGCATGATTCATAGGAGATGTAGATTGGTAGACTGGTATTTAAATCAATGAAACTATACTGATACATGCCAGATGAGAATCAGGGCCCTTGTCTTTATCTGAATAATTTAATGCTAGACTGACCAGACCACTGGAGAATACTCTTAAGAGAACAACCCTGTGTTGGAACTGAGGTGGAATATAGTCCCTAGTAATGTTAGATGGTATTTTGAAATCTTTTTTTCTCTATTGCCCTGTGAGTAGACAGATCTTACATAAGTGGGGTTTAAGCACTGACATTGGTACAATGGCACATTTAGCAAACAAGCCCAACATGGAAAAATATTTAAAGTATTTTTTGTACAGTACTGTAAAAACAATCCACTTTTTGATGATTTTTGAAAGCCAAGCATTTTATCTTTGCAGCTGAGGATAATACTATTCAGTGCTCTCTCTATCCCTATACATACCTAATCAGTTGTTAGCATCGTTGTTAGCATTTAATTAGAAAGGTGGATAAAAGTAGAAAATCACTGTGATTCATCTAGTTCTTCTCCCTGTTACTGACAGATTGTTCCCTATTGAACATACAAAGTGCCATTTCAAATCGTGGATACCTATCATTGTAAGGAAGTTGTATAAACACAGTTGCAAGTCTTTTTTTTTTTTTTTTTTTTTCTTTTAATGAAAGTATCTTAAATAAGAATTATGAAATTGCAAACTCTCCCTGGAACTACAACAAATGTTTCTTCTCATTTCATGCACCTCTGGGACTGTAGCACTGGAAAATGGATGCAAGAACCCATAAATTTGCCAGATGCTTGGTACAGAGTTTCTGGCATGTATTTAATCCCTCACTACTTTTATTCCTGAAAGGAGGGTAAAAAAAATCCAGATAAATTGGAATTTGGTTTCATTTACAACATATTACTAAGCAGGTCTGTGATATGCAGGTCTGTTTTTACAGTGCTTGCCAGAGGTGTTCAGCAAACTCGTGGCAATATATCGTGTGTGCAGATGTTACAAACATGGACCGGTGTGGAGTATACATTGGGTCAAATCACTTATTTTTATTAATTTATAACGGAAAGTCCTCTGCACTGAGTACAAGTAATGCTTCTAGAGGCAGTCCACTGTTTATGAAACATCCACACAATTTCAAGAAAATTCATATCAAATATTTGAAGTCATATGGTTTTCAGTACCTTTTACATTGTTTTTACACGACTGTAGTGTCAATATTTTGCATAACTGAGATTAGAACTAAAATTTCAGGATATGTGGATAGAATGTTTTACTTCAAAAATTGAGCTAACAACAAATTTAAGCTTTGGAATCTATTAAGGTGTGAGAAATGAGACTAGAGGGGGGAAAGGAGAACAGCTTCTCATGGACAGTCACTGCAATGAATTTTAAGACTTACATTAACAGTTATAATTCTTTTAATGTGTGGCATGCGTTATTAAAGACTGTGAAAGTTGCTTACAAATTTTAAGTTTCACAAAGCCTTCTGGCACCAGATCAATATCACTAGAACTGGGAGATATGATTTCAGCATTCTTTACCCAAGTGGATACTTGCAATAACTAAAACTATTTATAAATTTGATTTATGTCCAGAGAATAACTTTGACCAAAATGAAGCTGGAAACTGTGGAAACTGCACAGTGATGCTTTCCAAATGAAATATTCCAGCAAGATGAGACTTGATGAGTCAAGTCTCATCAATGTCAAGATAACATGGATGGTCAAGACGAGTCATCAATTTTACATTTTGTCTCGGGCATTTTTTAGAAAAGATATTCTTTGATTAAAAGATATTACCTTTTTCCTCCTAGTTTTTTGATTGACCACCAAAACATAATTTCTTGTTTCTTCTAGGTCTACTTACCATAGACATATAAATGGTTAAGATGAATCTCCTCAAGACCAGATTAATGCAGCTAAAAGCATATTTTGGAATAAATTCCACACATTGTATTTGCTACTGCTCTCCTTTAATTCTTTATGGAGACCATGCTGGAGAAAGTAGAACTGAAAAATATGTTTAAGGATGATGCTCAGAAGAGGTTGTTAATGACTGCCTAAAAATGAAGGCATAAGGGTAGGAAAAGATTGGAATGAACTGAAAGGCTAGTAACTCAGAAATGTTAAGTTAATGGCTTCATTGGAAATGTCAGTTGAAATAATTGTATTATCCATGTGATGAAACATTTTGTTTAATAATTTTAAGCCACGTTATGCTAAGTGGAATTTATAATAATGAGACAGGCCGTTTTCTCACTGCTTTGACTTATGTATTGAGAAGGTTTTCTAGGTATGGATCTCTCTTCTTCCCCATCAGAAAGGAGTCACCCTGTAGCGTGATCTGTTAGAGTTTTTGTAGAGAATAGGGAAACAACAGACAAATGAGCTTTTTTCAGATAAAGGCACAATGATATGTGAGAAAGAAAATAATGCTTCATCATCAGCTGAAATGAACAATTTTAGAAAACAATCCAGTAAAAAGCAGTATCTTTTACAACTTAAATCGTCATCATAGCAAATATGGATGCTTTAAAATATTTTTTTCTCTTGCAAAGGAAAGGGGATTATCCAGGGAAGATATGATTATGGCCTATACCTCCAAAGGCCCACAAAATGTGGTTATTTGGGGATTTTGCTATTTTTTTTTTCTCATGGATTCTCCTAAAAGCAAAATAACTCCTTTGCAAATGATGACTTAGTACCTGCATGCATGGAAACTCTGACCCAATCTTCTTCCCATGGAAAAATAGAAAGTACTTTCTGAGCCCAGAAACATGGGATTGGTTTCCATCTGCTGAAATCTCTCTGGAGAGTCTCAGCTGGCTTCAGCATCACATGAGAAAGGTGCCTCGCAATCCGGATCCAAACCATAAAGGACTTTATTGGCATGTGCCAGCACCTTCAAAGACTTCCTCATCTTCCTTTCCTGAGATGCATCTTGCTCATCAGTGGGTCTGAGTGTGTACGTTGCAGCACCCTCGAACACACGCACGCCCCTCCGGACCCAAACATGCACCCGTGGGCGCTTTTATTCGCACCTCTTCTGGGGGCCTTCTTGACGGGTGATTAAATATTAATTAGGCTTCTAATATAAGCAAGTGAGTTCACAGGCCCGAGTGCCACATAAATGATGCATGAGGTACCCGAAGGCTCAGCCTGGGAAGCTGATTGGCCACCTTGGATTTGTATAATTATGAAGTTTCATTATTAACAGTGGAAGCAGTGGAGAGATTTGCGTAGCTTGAGGGACTTTGAAAGCATAAGCTGTCTCATTAGGGAGAAGGGGAATAAGGCATAATATGCAAACTTGTTAGTAAAAAAAAAAAAAAAGAGAGAGCGAGAGGGGAAAAAATGAAATAAAAATTAAGCATAGCTCTTTAACAGGAGTACTCCGTATGTATATAAATATTTCTTGGTGTGTAAAAAGGCTGCAATTCAAACAGGAGAGGTCTATGCTATAGCTGTTTAACAGTTTTATTTGTTAGAGGTCTTGCTTAAAAGCTTTTGTTCCGAGTATAAGACAATCTTTAATATTTTACTGAAAAATCCACAGGTAGCTTAATGGGTTCTGCAAAGTGTGAGGAACGGAGGTGAAAGAGAATGAACACAGTCCAGGGTTCTTGCTAGAATGTGTGTTGTGCATGCAATTAAATCTCAAGGTCAAACAATTTACAGACAATTACTTTTCTAACATCTCCAGAAATGCCTGCTTACACGTCTTTAATTTTAAATGATACTGATATTCCAATTCTCCCCAAAGGTTAATGCTGACTAAATCCAGCTGTGACCTGACACGATGCGACAGCACAGTGCCTAATTATCCTCTGGATAGTCATTTACTTTAAACCATTAAAGAAATAGGCTGAGAGGAAGATTTAGGACCCAGAAAAAATGTTAGCCTGACTTCTTTCTTCCTGAGGATGGGATGGGCTGAAAAATAAAAATAAAATCGTGCTAAATGTTAGCCATTTGCTTTGATGGCAGAAAATTGTTCATCCCACTCTGTTTTTTTTTTGCAGGTTAAATTGCTAACTAGTTCATTTTATCCATTGCCTACGGCTGGCGCTAAATGTCAGTGACAAATTTTGTACTTGTCTTGAAGAATGAATTAAGTTATGCACAAAAGCTATAGTGCTCTTTTTAAGATGAGTGAATTGCAGAGGGAAAAAAGTTGCTCGTTTGAAAAAGGATTATTTCGATTAAAGGCCTTTTCTATTGTAATGGAAGACAGGTAGTGGTTTAAGATAATTCCTACAGTTACCTCCCACAGAGGCTGCAGTCCTTTACTAGAAATTTCTTTAAGAGCGCTTGTGTCAGATTATATACTGTGATTATTATCATAAGACCATTTGTGACAGTAAAGGGGGGGGACAATTACAGAAAATGGCAACTATTATTCATTAAGTAAGGTAGAGCTGGGCTTTCTTCAGGGAGGTCAGCATTCCATCACCATCGCGCAAGCCTTTATAGGGTCTGTTGCAAAAGCAATTAAAAAAAAGACAAGTATTCTCTGCCAAATGTTGGTAAGAAAGAACAGTTCGTTCTGCAATTTTTATTGCGAAGACCTGGCACAGACTTCACAATCCATCTGGATTTCAGTTGTCTGGCTCTGGTACCTCTCCACCATCTCTGAGTGATTAAAGTATCTAAGAATGATTACTACCATCATAATGTTTTAAAGTCTCAACTAGTTTACCATCTTAGGCCAAGTCTAAGAGGGCTCTATATGTTATTATTTTACTTGGTTTTATTTTCATATGCATTGTATCTATTTATCGAAAGTCCAAAGAGATCTTAACTAGAATTTAAAGCTAGAATTTAGAGCCATGTCTGATGAAGTTGCCTTCCTTAGAAAACCAGCCTCTCTCACATCAGCGAGACAGTATAACCAATATTCTCCTGTATTTATAGTGCGTAATTTGCTCAAAATTTAATTACTGCAACATGGAAATTATTATTTTTACTTTATTATTTGGTTTATGGTAGTGCCTAGTAGCTCCAACTGTGATCAGGGCAGCATTGTGCTGTGCGCCGTACAAAAACACAGATTTGAAAGAAATGTGTTTAGTGGCACCCACAGGTTTTGGCAGATTCTTTTCTCCTCTCACTGTGTGCATAAATATTTTCACTGGTACCAGCTGTAGAGAGGGATATGGTAAATGCTAATCTCAGTGCAGTCATAGCAGTCGCAAATGAAAGTTAGGTCTATAATTTCAAAATGAAAGTGGGTTTTACATTACTGTCCTGATCTACTCAACAATTCCCTCTTCTTTTCGCCATACACTCTTGCTTTCACTCAGGGGGGTAAGATTTTGCTCCAAGAAAAAAATGAAAACACAGGTTATCACTTTTCTGGTGATAATACTACAGCTCCTGAAAGACAGTCTGGCACTAAAAGTAAGAGGCTAGGATGCCTCTCATCTAACATAAAAAAATAAATGTAATATAAGTATACATAATACATAAATGTAATGTATACATAAATATAAAAATATAAATAAATGTATACTTATATAAGTGTAACCCAGTCATCTTTACCCCTCTTTTAGTCAGAGGAAAGAAATGGATATTTCCCAGTACATTCTTTTTATATCTGTCATCTATTTTAGGTTGAGATAAATTGCCCTCTGAAGTTACTTGGGTCTCTGTTGATTATAAACAGAGCCCAAACAAAGTCTGGGGTTTTTTTTTTTTTTTTTTTTTTTGATTCCCACATTAGGGCACATGAATCATACCACGAGTAGTTTTCCTTTTCCTTAACTTCTTATCTCTGGCCTACCTGATCATGCTTGAAAAAACCCAGAAGAGCTCTCTCAGCTTTTTATGAAGTATATTTTAAGCTGCCTCTTTCATGTATCTTTTCCATTTGTAAACACCTACACTCTTGACTTTTGCTTTGATGAACCAGCCTGGGGACCTCAAGTCCCATATTTTAGACTTTTTTCTTTAGTTTTGGATCACTTATCTATCCATCTTCAGATTTTTTTCTGCACATGCTTTTGCAGTGTGAATAAAGGGAACGGATGCAGTATTATAATAGTGTTCTCATCAAAATTTGTATAAGGAAAGACTGCCACTGTTTTGTAATATATGAGAATTTCTTTCACCATTAGTGCCACAATACTGTGTGAAGTAATTGTATTGAGATGGTTATTTGTAATTTCCTGTAATACTGCTTTTCAAAAGTTTTTTCCCCACATACCTTTTTCTTTGTATTTGACTGTATGAAAATGTGTTTTGCTGAGCTGTGGCTGTTCAGCTAAGTGCTCTTCTGCAACATTTGCCTGCCCTGCTCACTATTTATCCTCCTAACTGATCTCTCTGTGATCTGATAACTTAGGTTCCAAAAAACGTGTATCATTATCAAGACCCATGTTGGCAGTTGGCCAACAACTGTTCGTTGTTGCATCTGCTAAAACCAGAGCCACTTATTGATAATTTAACAAAAATTAGTCAGTGAATCAGATTTACCACGTTAGTTGCACAAAATTAAGTATTTAGAGGGCAATCTATCTCAGTGATTCCAGAGGAAAACCATATCAAAATATGCTTTTAAACAAAGCAAACACCTTGTTGAGATAAAGAAATCTTTGGATGTATAACTCTTCCAGTAGAAGAGGAAGGAAGAAGGTAAGTCACTTGTACCAGATGACAGTCATATTCCATAGACAGTATGCAAACTCCAGGATTGAGTTTTTAGATGGATAAAATGACATGGGAAGAACATCAGCCCATGCTTGTTGTTTGAAAATGTATTTTTACACTTTCTGCACTTTCTGTTGTTTTTGTTTGACAGCCAGGTGATTGTTATTTAAGAAAATGTCAAGGTCAAACAGTCAACCATAGTAAAATTATATTCAATAGTATAGAGTAGTAGGAACCTTTGCTTTTCATGTTTATTTCTAGAAAAGAATCATAGAAACTTTTTTTTGTTATGACCTTTTTTTACATTCTCACTATTGGAGGACTTTCTGCTGAACTTGTTTATAATTCCTGGGATAGGTATGCGTAGTTTCTGATTCAGAAATTCTTCCTCTTTTAGAGCACTTCTTGAAGTGGAAAAAGACATACTCATTGAGAAAATCTTTCATCACTTTAAAAAGTGTGTCATCAAGAACTGTCTTCCTAGTTTCATTATTTCATTAAAATAAATACAGAAGAACTTGCAAATTGCTGATGAGTGTGGATATGCTTTGGTAACAAAGAAGAAATGACTTTCAAAATATTCAAATTATTTCCAGTGGATACATTTCAACTAATTTTTGTGAGTGCTAAAGGAATGCATATATGTATTTAGTACTAAGAAATGCAGCACATACCTCATATCTTTTTTTTTCTTTTCAGCATAAATGCATAGACTGAAATAATAATTCTACTTAATTTATTTTTTGAGCATTCATGTAAAAATCAATGGGAACTTCAAGGAAAGGGTTAGTACTTTATGTGCAAGTAAGGGTAGCAAATATGCACTTCACAAACTACACCGTGAAACATACACAATGTAAACCCATATCTCTTAGATAAAATATAGGAACTAATTAAGTGGGTACAACACAAGAAATGGTGGGTAGAAAAAATGGAGTAAACTTTAAATCATCCAGGTAAAAACTGTTAATATAACTAGGTAGCAAATTTATTTATTTGTATTGGGAATGAGCTGAGGTGTTAGGAATAATACAGATGTTCCTGCCACAGGCTTTCTTGTAGTTAGAAGATATTAGTAATCTCAGATTTCCATTTTTTAATTGAGTTTGTTTCTTTCAGTTTAGTTCTTTCTTGCATCAAACATATATTCTCATAGTGATAGACGCTACTTTTTTTTACTTTTTTTATTTTTTTTTGACAAATGGAAGAGAAATGCTTGAGAAATACTCAACTTTTTTTCTTAATAATACTAATTAATTTTACATTTTCAGAGTACCTTTCCTATGACTTCTTTGCCAGCCTGCTCCTTCTTAGGGCAACTCAGGATCCACTTGTATCTGATTTATTTTTCATTGGTGGGTTCTCTGAGGAAACTTTAAAGCCCCTGCTTAGTGTCTTCGTCGTGTATGAGCAAAGTTTGGTCTTGTTTTTGATTGAACCTCTACCTGGCAATGTTCTCGGTGTAACAGTTGTAGTGTGCCCTGATCTGCAGGGATACTACCGTGGTCTGTTTTACCTTCTTCACAGTCTATTTTAATTCTGTAGTGCAGAGCCTTTGCTCCAGAGACAAACATAAGTTTTGCTTTTCTGTAAGTATGTCAGAAGGATTTCATAATCTTCTGTATTCAAGCTGTGATGGCCATGCTGCAAAGAAATGGCCAAGCCTGAAATCATCCTAAGCTTGCACCGGGGTTTTTATTGCTGCTTCGTTAACATAACAGTTCATGATTCTGAATTTCTTAAGTTTCACAGTAGGAGAAAATTTATTTTTTATTTTTTATCTATAAGTTATATTTTTATATTTTCATTAATTTAGTATTTTTGTGTTCCGAGATATGAAAAAAATAACAAGTTATTTATTTAGAAGTTTTTGGTGAAAAAAACAGCTTGAAGGATGATGAAAGGCAAGCTATCATTGCCTTACTATATTTTTTTCCATTATTTCAAATTCAGTACACCCAGGAAAGGACACAATTGGATGTGTCTGGCAGAGGTTCCTAACAGAAGCAGTATACATGAAAGAACAAAGATTAGTTTCGTTTGACTTTTTAAAAATGTTGTCTTGGCGTTTGAAATGCTCTGAAGCTAAGGGCATTGCGTAAATAGAAACTGTATTATGCTGTGGTGCTTATCAAATCCTCCTCATCTACTGCACCACCCCCATAAATCCACTGCAGCTTTTATTATGCAGGGGTGGGAAGGTGGGCCGAATGGAGTGAAAGCTACAGAATGATTTAACACTGTGGGAACTTAATCAATAGGGCTGTTGCAGCGAACTCCCAGGAAAGAGTGTTGTTTTCCATCCAGATGATAATGAGGCCGACTAGCAGCAACCTCAGGAGGAGGAAAGCTGGAGCAGGGATTCTGTGCCGCAGCTCTGCTAGTTGCTAATTAATAATTTGAGGCCAAGGGGACACCTTTTGGCCCCTCTGCTACTTGTAGATTCTTTGTGGCTTGTCCCACATGTCTCTTTCATGACTGGCAGTTACCCTGTGCTGAGGTAGATTCTGGAAGTTTAGCCAAATTTAACAACTAGGATGCTAAAAATCCAAGTTTACTTCTCACCCCTCCTCCTTTTATGTTTTTTCTTGGCATTAGCTTGTTAGTGCATTTTTATTTTCTTATACAGCATTTGGTCTCTTCCAGGTTTTATTAAGGACTAGGTAGTAGGATGGAGTAATTACACTGTGCTTCAAAAAATGTAGAGGGAAAAATTGTTAGTATATTACAAAAATATAATTGCATCCCAATTTCAGACAACTGAACTTATGTTGATGTTTGACATTTGTAGTCTGACAAAAAATATCAGAAATCAACCTGGATAGCTGCGTAAACATGACTAATATTTGTGATGTGCAAATTTAAATAATGATAAGAGGTTTTAGCTTAAAGAGATTCAGAATTCTTGTTTCATGACAGTTTTATTTCAGCATTGATTTTTCTCACCTTTCTCTGCAGTCCAAGTAGTTGTAAATACAAAATAGAACAGGGATGCACTTTAACAGGAATTAGGCGCCTGTTGAACTGTACTTTTATACCTGAGTCTTTGGTGATGCTCCTTCTCATGGTGCTTTGGTTCTTCAGTCGCTGGAGGTTGATAGTATATAGAAGAACTATATGAGAAAGCGAATATGATCTCTATTGCCAAAGAGCGATTTATGCAAAGGGAAAGTAAACATAGCCATAAAGGAGCCAAACAGTTTATTAAATCCAGATTTTCACAGTCCATTTTATGGGTGCATCCAAAAGCATGTTATTAGTAGGCGTGAATTTGTACATCATTATACTAACTTGTTGGTAAAAACTCTTGCTTTTGCTAAGGTGACACAAGGTGACACTTCTTTCAACATACGGTGAAAGTAAGTAGTACTCAGTAGCAGCCTTTCCAGGCTTCCAGTTTAGTCGTCTATAGTTATATAGTCTCCCTACCATGGAATAATTTACTTCAAGATTCTTGAAAGATTGTCTTTTCTAAACCATACTTCCATAATTTATCTATGCTAAGAGCAGAACACATGAATCAAATTCTCTGTATAGTTGATATGTAGTGTTTTTTTGTTGCATTAGTTTTGGTTTAGGTCACTTTTGTTATAATAATTTTCCTAACTCTGGACTGTCTCATTTTTATGCTATCTTGTTGCTACTGTGGTAGTTATCTAAGGCACAACTGTGGCAGCAGATAAAGCAGTGAGCAACTGTACCTGTTGCCCCAATGTGTTTTTTTCCCAATTTCACAACAAAATGCCTTTGAGACTCTGAGTATTCATTTGATTTTTACTGATCTGAGAAATCCATGTCATCTTTGATAATTCGCCACAGCAATCAAGCTTAACGTGGAAAATGCCACATTAAATAGACCTTTTAAGTATTAAAATATTTTGAGAAGATGTTTTTAAACTTTTTTTTCTGCAGATCTAACACATTTTTTTTTTTTTTTTTGCATTGAATTTGTAATCTAATCAATTCATCTACTAGTGTGTAAAATCAGTCACAATCTATGTAAAAATATTTCTCTTATCTGGAAATTCAGTGCATTAAAAGTTACTTAGATTACTTGATTTGGAGTTGGAATTTCACATCCAGTTTCCTTAGGCAACTTTCACCCCCAAAATTGCACATTCGTAATACAACTTGTAGTTAAGACTAAGTAATAAATATGTAGTGGTATTTAGAGATTACTGGCTAGTGCATTGATTGCTAATGTTCCCGTAACCTTCCTGTCTTTCCCTCTGTAATTAGGATTTCTGTTGGTCTTATTTTTGTAATAAGCAGTATGGGGGCAAGGAGCTTAGTTTGGGTCTGTGCCTAAGGCAGGGCCTAGTACTTTGGGATCCTGGTTCAGAGCTGGCACTGTAAGGGCCTACTGCGCTATAGAATCACAGAATGCCCAAGTTTGGAAGGGACCTCAGAGGTCATCGAGTCCAACCCCCCTGCTCACGCAAGGTCACCTAGAGCACGGGGCACAGGGCTGCATCCAAGCGGGTTTTAAAGATCTCCAAAGAGGGAGACTCCACAACCTCTCTGGGCAGCCTGTTCCAGTGCTTTGTCACCCTCACAGTGAAGAAATGCTTCCTTAAGTTCCTGTGGAACTTCCAATGCTTCAGTTTGAAGCCATTTCCTCTAGTCCTATCCCTGCCCACCACTGAAAAGAGGCCGCCCCCCTCCTCCTCACTGCCTCCCTTGAGGTATTTATGCACGCTGATCAGGTCCCTCAGCCTCCTCTTCTCCAGGCTGAACAGACCCAGCTCTCTCAGCCTTTGCTCATAGGGCAGATGTTCCAGGCCCCTGATCATCCTCGTAGCCCTGCGCTGGACTCTCTCCAGCAGCTCCACATCCCTCTTGTCCTGGGGAGCCCAGAACTGGACGCAGTACTCCAGATGTGGCCTCACCAGGGCTGAGTAGAGGGGGATGATCACTTCCCTCGACCTGCTGGAGACGCTCTTCTTAATGCACCCCAGGATCCCGTTGGCCTTCTTGGCCACCAGGGAACACTGCTGCCTCATGGTCAACTTGTCGTCCACCATGACACCCAGGTCCCTCTCTGCGGGGCTGCTCTCCAGCAGGTCCACGCCTAATCTGTACTGGTGTCCAGGGTTATTCCTCCCCAAGTGCAGGACCCTGCACTTGCCCCTGTTGAACCTCATGAGGTTTCTCACCGCCCAGTCCTCCAGTCTGTCCAGGTCCCTCTGGATGGCAGCGCAGCCCTCAGGGCTATCAGCTACTCCACCCAGTTTGGTATCATCAATTTATTATAAATAATAATATCATATTATGTCATATATCATCATATTATATCATTTAATATCATATTATATCATATTATATAAATATCATCAATTTATTATAAATAATAAATGATTTAATACTTTATGTGTCTGTCATTGAGTTCTTCAGTGCTTATTCTCATCAGTGACTCATGCTTCAAAAGGTTCCATTGTGCTCATATGGGAGGGTTTGTTAATGCTGTTTACAAAATAGAAGATGCCTTTATAGCTGAAAGAAAAGAAAAATACCTTTTTGCATTGGTATTCTGCAAATTATAGTACAAATACAGATTTAAGTTGGCCAATTGATTTCAGTGTGGGCAGTCACAGTGATGCATTAGCAGGAAGGCCAGGTGGCACCGGAATAGGAGTCAGTTGTAGGCACAAATACAGCGTGTGACGAGCACAAATGCACACATTCATAACGTACTCAAAATGCCATCTTGGTCCTAAATAGATATGTGTGTATTGCTCATGATTTCCAATCGTTTTTGTTTGTGAACCATTTTTATTTTCATTTTGTTTGGTGCTTTGACAGAGTATAACTCTTTCTCAAATGTGTCATAGGATCAATGCATGTTTTATTGTTAAAGAAATTATGGCATTTGTAAGTGCCATCCTGAAATTATGAAAATATTAATCCAGTTTTCTTATCGCTTTTGGAGAGAGAATTTTTTTCTCATGAAAATTTTGCGAAATTAATTATTTGCTTTCTCCCAACCTCTGAGGGGTCTGTAGCTTCAGAACAGATCAGATAAAGGTTGATGACATGTATGAGAGCAACATTTAGCTATTAAACTTTCTTGACTCACTTTAAATATTGATTAGAGAAACACTTCTGGGCAAATATTTATGTTGAACAATAATATAATCCAGTAATCATTTTTTTTTCTTACTTTCTGAATATTATTATATCTTCTATAATTTAACCTGGAAAAATACCTTGTTAGCCATGGATTATATGAAAAAATCTCACTCAAAAAAAAAAAAAAAAGAAAGAAAAGGAAAAATTTATAAAAATAAACCATGATGTAAAGATGTTCTGTGTTGTAGAGCCTGGGTCTGGCTTTCTTCAGGGTTTGGGATGGTTGTAGCTGGAATACAGGCTTCAAGCCCTTTCTATATGCTATAGAAATAGCTATTTCTATATGTCTCTATAAATGCTAGTGTTGTGAAAGATATAATAAACTATGTTGTTTCTAGGTGTAGTTGTAATTGAATGCAGAGGAGGTAATTTCCTTATTCACTTCTTTAATGAGCTCATGGAGGAGAGAGGAATCATCTGTGAATTCCCCCTAGCTTTTGCTAGTTTTTTCAAGAGGAATGAATTTCCTTGCATGTGTTTGTTTACTCAACATATAACCATTATAGTTGAACCAGCTAGCTATGTGACTGGTTTCCTTTATAGCGGAAGAATACATCTGAAAACAATCAAAATATATGGGAAGAGTCTAGGTAATGTCAGCACATTTGTTTTTTAAAAAATACTTCTTAGCTTTCAGTTAATAAAATGGTGAAGAATCCAGCTTCTCTGTCATAACAGAGTAATAAGGATCTAATATATGAATTTTATGTGCTGACTATCAGCTAAATGTAATCGCTGATGCTATATGACTGTTTTTTATTATTTTAATTAATTTGAGCCTTGCCTACTGAACTTTCCAGACATCACTGTAAGTTTAAGGGATTCATGTGGGGGTGCAGCGTGGACCCAGCTCACCTAAAGGCAGCATCCTCTGCTTGGCCGCCGCGCTCTGATGACACGGTGCTTGGCTTGCTGTGTATTTCTGGTCCGGGCTGACAAGAGAGCCCTGCAGGGGTGCTGGAAAAGTGCATGCTTGCTATAGATTTGACAAGATGTAGATCTTGATGTAAGTAGTTGAGAAGGGAAAGGACAGTGTGAGGCAGGTAGGATCAGGCCATATTTGGCACATATTTTGATCCTTCTACCAAAAGCAGTTTGATCGTTTTAGGGCGTTTGCTTTATGTACATAGATAAGTACAGGTGTAAATTGTAATAAACATTTTCAAGAATTTCATATTAATCAACTCGATTAAAAAAGATAATTATTTACTTTGAAAAGGAAAATTCCTGGGCCACTTTCTCAGATAGAGTCAATGTAGAAAAATCTATTCTTGGATTGCTGAGAATTAAAGAGTTTGGTCTATTCCCTGTAAATGCTATGTGAAATAGTCAAATCAGTTTAATCTTATTTGAGGTTGTAATACGTGTTTCACATGATCATATTATTAATATGTGACATGACTATTAGGCTTATTTTGAAGTCGTATCTCTATTTCTGTATTTCAGCACATTCCGATTCTGTAAAGTTAAGCCTGAAATTCTATTTACTGTTTAAGAGATCTTTAATGTCTTAATAATTGCTTTTAGATATAGTAGAAATAAAAAATAAACGTATCTTTGATCATTGGTGTGATGTTGAGATTCCTCACTCTTAAGTCTTACCCTCTTTTAAACTCTTGCTGCCACACAGTTTCTTATACTAATTTATATTGTACTTATAAGGTGAGAGGTGTTGTAATTTCTTCTTGAAGGCCATTGAAAACTAGAAGATGATATGAGTGTGTATTGTTGTAACTGAGAGTTACAAACCAAAGATCATGTAGTTTAATATGGAAAGCAAAAAGATATTCTAAATACTCCAAAAAGGAACACAAGTTTCAAAATCTTCAATTGTTAGTAGGTGGTTTTTGTTCTTTCTGTTATCCCAAATGATGAGAAAACAGACTCTTAGAATTTTTAGCTGCCTGATAAATGTTGCAATTATTCTTAAGTAATATTCCAAGAAGTGCTTCTGTCATACAGTGAGCTGGCCCTAGGAATTAGTCCACAAGTCTGGCTAAAACAAGGATTTTTCATTAAACTACTGATAAAATGATAAAAGAGGAAAAAGTTAAGCTGTAGGCATGGAGAAAAAAATATGGTAGTATGGAGCCAGAAATTAGAAATAGAAAGACCAAGAGAAAAAAAATCATGAATATGAAATGAAAAATCAAACAGAGGTAACACTTTCAGCCTGCTGCATATGTCAAAAAAGTTCCTTGTTGATATAACCTTGCTGATATAACCTGACAAAGATACTTCTGTGGGACCAACACTGGAATAGATTTGCTGATACTGTCCAGTTTTTCCAGGACAAGCCTCTCACATTTCCAGTATTGCACTTTTGACATACACTGAAGTCAAGTAAGTGCTCACATATCTCAAGTTCATTTTCTCTTGCCATATTTAAATCAGGCATCCAATAATCATACAGAATGCGGCAGGTATAAATGCCTCTGGAAAGCTTGTGGAACTAGGTGTATATTCACATAGTCAAAGCTTAGATGTATTTCATACTGAGAGCTGGGCAGACTGCTCTGTTCTGTACAGTAGTTTCCAAAAAAAGGCCCCTTAGATATAACAATCAGTTTTGGATTAGACCTCGTGAAATTGCTCCTTCAGTTTGGCAAACACATTCTTTCTTGTCAGCAGACACACAATTACAACATAGAAAAATCCTGCAATACCTAATCCTAAAGCCCTGGATTGGAATGAAGTACTGCACAGAAATGCAAAATTAGCAGCCATTAAATGTTATTTTATTTAAAGTGTTGAATTGTATTGGTTCATTTACTTCTAGAATGAATTACTAGAAGCTGTACTTTAGGCATGTTTAGTCAAAAAAGATCCATTTTGTAATTTGTTAATCCTTTCACTCTCTTTTAGATCACTAAAGTTAGCTGATTTCCAGACTTATGTCATTCAGAATAATAAAAGTCAATGATTTTGATTGTTATTTTAATTGAATACACAAATCAAGCGTTGCAATCTTCAGAAAGTTAAGGCATGAGGCTTTACTGCAGTGGTTCTGTAAGTTACTTATAAGTACTGGAGCAAGGAGTCAGAGTTACCGCCCTGCACATGCAGTGTTGTGAGCAGAATGACAACCATGCATGCCCATTGCTTTGCATCATTAGTACCGTACTGAATATTTTTTAAAAAAAGAAAGGAAAATGTCCACTGAGAAATGTAGCCTCCAGAGTCCAGTCTTTTTTATTACTTCTTTTTTTTTTTTTTTCTTTATACAGCACCTAATTTAGGCCACAGACAAAAAGAAAATGTATCTTGAATATGCATCACGGGTTCCAAAAATGAAAAGAAATTGGATTTGGATAGCACTTACTCAATAGACAGATATGATACATGGTAAGAAGGTGCACTGTCTGCCCTGTGATAGATTAAACTACTTTGTAGGAAAATTACTGTGAGCCAGTCACCACCACCACCGTGGCTAAATCTTTAATAAAATTCTCTTCCATATTCAAGAGCGAGGTATGAAGTACACAATAAGCAGAGTGGAGTAGAGTGCCATTTATCAAACCACAGCTAGGTCTGTAATCTCCCGCTTTATCCTTTTTTAGTACTTTATTTGTCTTTATTGTTGCAAGGAAGCAAGGAAGCACATTTACCTAGGGCAGTGGGCTTTCACCCCTGATAAACCTTTTTGTTTTAAATTCTGTTTTTTGTTGTTTTTTGATTTTTTTTGTTTTGTTTTGTTTTTGATCAACCCTCCTGTCACTCTATCGGAGTAATTAGTTTGTTTTGTTTTGATGATCCCTGGCTTGTTACCTATTCTTTCACCTTTCCCTGCCTGACCTGACCCTGCCACTGGTCTCTACACTACGAAAAAGGAGACCGAAGCCCCTAAGACACTGCACCAGGATTACTGGAGCGTGTGGAGAGGGCTGGCTGGGAAGCACTGCATCATGCTTTTTTGAGACTCTTTGGCAAGATGGCAGTATTGAACCACGTTGCAGTTGGCCCCTGGGTGGCACTACATGGCTAAGACTGGGACCAACGCAAACATTTTCAGATAAAGGAAAAAAATATAATTGAAACAGTTTTTTTATTTAAAAAAAAATTAAAAGACACATGCTTATACGAAGTTTGTTGATGTCTGCTAAATTCAATACGAATACACTGCGATATTGAATACTATTTGTCTTATTGAATCATTTCTAAAATGTTCTGCCTATCTTGGCTACCTGATAATCTCTGGATCACTTTTGGGAACATGCTGATATTAAGTACAGATGCGATGGAAGGGTCCTATGGGTGGAAATATGTGACTGGAGCTGCTTTGCACAGCCTGAATATGCATACAGCCAGTCTGTGCTGCAGCCCTGGGGGTGGGTTTTTTAGTACTATTATAACCCTTTTTATTGTTTGAATAGCAGTTTTATGACAAAACATTTATATTCAGCCTGCCTTTGTACTTGACTGAAAGAGAGCAATCACTGAGAATGATAAGGCAACAATGGTAATGATAACTACATTTATGGAGGCTTGCAGAATTTAAACGGGCCATGCAAAAATAGACTTACAATAGCGCTCTACCTGAGTCTGCAGTGGTGGAGGTGTATTTCTTGTGCTAGGCCCGTGTTTGCTTATTGATGGAGATGTTTCCTGTTCTGTTTTTTTTTTTTTCCGCGCTTACGGCGTTTCTTCTGTATGAATCTTACATGTGTGTAACTTAGGATTCTCTTACCATGGAAGGATGCCATGATGTGATAAAAGAATATAATGATTTTGCAAAATCCAAGTCACTGGAAGTATTGCACAACTTAAATGCAGAGTCCTCAGAGTCTGCAGTTGTAGGATCTTTCAGCAGAATGGCAATTATCCATCTTCTAGTGTCCTACTTCCTCTGCAAAATTGGCAGTTGTTTCACTCTGCTTTGGAAAGAAGTAAGTTACATGCTCTAAGTGTGCCTGCTTGAGCAGGAAGGTTGGACTAGGTGATCTCTAGAGGTCCCTTCCAACCTTGAATATTCTGTGATTCTGTAAGAGAATACTGGACATTGGAAAGTAATCCAAGAGCTGAAGAGTAGTCATTCTGTTGCTTGAATATTTTAAGTCCTCCTTTATCTTCCATCACTATTGCGTTCCTTTCTTTACCTTTCCTCTGATATTTGCACACAGACATATGCACACATGCACACATGCACACGTAATTATTTAAATTTGTGTATATAGAAGAAGGCAAGGTAGCAGTAAAAGACAATTGAGTATGTTTTGGGGCGAACAGGTAGTTTCCAATTCCAAGTTTTGCATCATGGAAACAGAATTGTTCTTGCGTCTGTTTATGCTGCACATTTTAGCACAGATTACAAAGAAAGAAGTAAAACCATTTTGGGCTAGATTCTGTTGCATCCTTCACCTTGGCTCCAAGGAGACTTACTGGTCTGATGTTAGAGGCTTTCTTACAAAGATAGAGACTGCTCTTGTGGACATAGTGAGAGATACAGCCCACACTTCTGTTCACATTGGGTCAGTATTTAAAAATAATTTTGTTAGCAAGCTATTTTATTTAAAAATATCCTGGGACTGCCAGTTTTTATAAGAGAGCTTACATGCAGCATTTCTGTTTTGACAAAAGAGAATGACCATTTTAAAGACTTTTTAAATTTTCAAGTCATACTTGAAGATTTTGTTGATCTTCGGAGCAGTTAATTCTCAATATATTTCAATATTTTAATACTACAGGTTTCCTATTATATAATTTTAATTCTATATGTTATAATTCTATACTTTAGAAGTTGACAGTAAGCAAAGGCAGGTAGCAAAAATTGGTGAAAATTCAGTGACTTCAGAAAATGTCTGAAGAGTAAAAATAATACACATATAGATTCATTTTTATTATCATAGGCAAGTCATATGTGTTATGTTCATGTATGTTATTTTACTAATCAAAAGCTCACTTCCTATACTACTTTTTTTTTTTCATAACTATATGGACGTTACGCATTAGCTTATTACTATGTTTCTGTCTGTGTAATTTTGACTTTAAATGTATCTAAATTCATGATTCAGATTCCTTTTGCCAAATGAAATATAAGTAATGCAAACATTAACTTACCTTGCCTGGGTTCTTACAGTCTTTTATTCGAATATCAAATTCTAAGATATGTCATTTTCTACTAAATGTCTTTCTAATTCTTTTGCGCACATGATACGTTTTCCCCAGGCCCAGCTACTTAGTGGATATTATTGAACAAGTGTCTTTTATAGGATCTAAGAAAGTGCAGCATTATGTGAAAGATTTTTTTTAGATTGTGCATGGACTATTTAGGAATATGCTTACTGAATATTAAACAAACACCTGAAGTTCCTGTGCTGCTGCCTAGAACCAGCACTTCATTACCTATTACGTGCAGTGACTTTGAATTTTTTATTAGGTACTGGTCTCTTAGCCTGTAAGGCTTGTGCATGATGTGTATGAGAGTGATTTCCTGCAGAGAAGCGGCTTATCACAGATCTACCTAAAAGGTAAGCCTATTTTTTTTTTTTGATTTTTAGTTCACATGCAGAACAGCTGCTTGCAGAACAGCTGCCTACAGAAAAGGAAAAAAATCTAGTTTAGTAGTCGATTATACGTCTTCTACCCATACAGTAAGTCCAGGAATAGGTATGATGAACTTCAGATAAACCCAGAATATATAAATAGCAAGAACAGCAATACCAGAATATTTACCTCCTAATTTTGTTCTACACTGTATTTTTAGGCCATTTTTTTTTCTTTCTAAGCTGTTTAGGGGAAAGGAGAAGAGCTTGGGTACAGTCCAGATTTTTTAAGTCTGTCCTAGCTCTGGAGTATTCATATCCATGATTTGGGCAAGATAAATTACTGAATTGTAAATCTGGCAATGTATACAAAAGAATGAATCAATGATATTGGCATTCCTTGTATTTGCTAAGGAAAACAGCGTTAATAAGCGCTAATGAATATTAAGAAAAAAAAAACAAGCAGAAGGAGATGATGAATTGAGAAAGCCAAGGAGAAAGAAGGGAGAAAAAGGCAAAAAGGCATATCAGCGAAGAAAAAGCCATGAAGTAAATGCATTGATTACTGTTTCACTGAAAATGGCTTTTATAACTCAGTGAGACTGAGAGACCTTATCATTCATCTCACTTTATTACTCCTTAGAATGTTAATTTGAGTAATTCAAATCAGATAATTCAGGAGATAAATGTGCCTTAAAAAAGAGAAAGTGCATTCTCCTGAACAAAAGAATGGGGTATGTGTGGGATATGATAAAGATACCCTGATAGAACATGGTTATGGTACAGGACATGATAAAAGAATATAAGGGGAAAGACATTTTCAAATACAGGACCAACATGGATTTTCTTGGTAACTAAGTTTCTTGTATCAGCTTCATAAATTTAGTAAATATCATCTTAAAATTTTTTGCTTTTTCCAATAGAAATCTGTTCTTGGACCCTCTGTTACAAACTCCTTTACATTCCCATTCTAAATTCTTCATTGATAGTTTATGAACACATTTTTTATTTTTTGCTGCCAAAATTTACCTTTTTGTTGGCCACTTCCTTTCAGCTGGATGGTTTACTTCTCAAAGCTGCTTATTGCCATTTCTTTTTTAGTCAATTCATCTACCTCACGGTTTCACTAGTAGTCTCCATATTTTCCAACTTTAATGACTTTTTTGCATGTGTCACTGTCTGCAATAGCTTCCTGAAATCCACATACATATTTGGTGAAGTAGATCAGGTTTTTTTGTTAAAGGGGAGCTATTGGTCTAGTGCACAGGTGCATGATCATCCTGTGCTTATTAGTTTTTTTATTTTAAAGCCGCAAACATCTCCTCTTCAGAAAAAAAAAAAAAAAAAAGAAAAAAAGAAAAGAGAGCTATTGGTGAGAGTGTAATTAAATCGTTGCTCTTACATGGGGGAAACCTTGACAGTCACATTTTTTTCTGAACAGTGAATTTGGGTCATGCCATTTAAAGAAAAGTTTGCCTTGAAAGCAGTCTATTTTTGATAATGGGGCCTTAAGCCATTCCCCAATCAGGCTGAGTATACATATCATGACACTTTCTTTCTCCATTAAAAGCATTTACCATCCTAAAAATGAATTAGCTGAATCAATATACTCCACCTGATGGCCTTCAATTTCCCTGAGGAGACAGGAACAGCTGCTTGAGCAGGGAGAGCTGCCTGAACAGCCGGACACCTTTCCTCACGGAGGCAATGAGACTGCCACGGATGTCACCAGGGAGCCAGGAGCAGATTCGTGTAGGGAAAAGTGGAGGAAGGTTATTGATGGGTGCAATGGTGGGGCTGAGGCAAAGCCACAAATCAGCTCTATAAACTGGCAATGGGTAAACATGGAAATAAATAAACCCTAAAAAGGCAAGATGAGAAAGAAGATGGTTATTCTTTAATATGTGTCATGTTCCAACTTTATTTTGTCTGCTTCAGCTTCGAGGACATCTATGTAGATGCTTCCAAAAGATTAATTAGTTATCAAGGTTAAAAATCCCTGTTATTTGACTGCTTATATAAGGATATGTAATGTTTAAGGTATTTAAAAATGAGAAAATTCCACAGGGGTTCAGTTGTGTTCTTCAAAAGAACAGCCTTTCTTTGCACAGGAAAAACACCGGTGAAAAGTTGGATATGAATTAGTTAAAGCATCTAAATCAAATCTTTCATTAAAATGCTCTAGCATTTGCACAAATAAAGGGACAAAATTTCTAGAGGTGGTAAATATACTGATTTTTCAGTGTATGTTTTTCTTACTTGAAAAAAATGTAGAAATAATGCAATGCGAGCAAACCTTCAAGCTACTTTTTAATTGAAAAATATTACTGGTAGTTTTTTATGATTAAGTATTTTTCTTCCCTTTATATGCAAGTTAATTACTTTTTGAAGAAAGAGATACTAGCACGTTGAGTTAAATAGTTAAAATTTCTTGTCAACTGTGAACGTGTTGGTGTTAAGGCTTGATTTGGAATTCTCTAGCAAAATGATTTTCAACAGAAATAATTCATGGTTTTGATCATAACTGACGTTGTTATGGGTCACTATTAGAGTTCTAATTCAGTTTCAAAAAATGAAGATTTTATATTGTTTAAATAAGACAATATTTAACAGGTAATTTTTTTGGAGATTTTAAAAACATTTCTGATTGATAATTATCAGTTAATTTGTTCTGAAAAACAGAATATTTTAATATAATTTTAATATAATTGAATATCTGTATCTTATTTTTCAGGTTTATTGAATAAACCTCTATTTATTTTGTAAACTAAAATTACTGCTTGCCTACTTCTGAACAAAAAAATATTTCATATAGATGTTTGTTTGATGCACATTATTAGCTGATCTTTCAAAACATCACCTTAAACAGCATTTTTTTAGTGTTTACGTAAAATTTTTCTTCATTATAAAAAACTGAAGCTATTTTGTATGGTAGTGATGCATACTTGTAGCCAGCTTAAAAGATTTGCCTATCATGAACTAACTGAAGGTACTTATGAAAATCCTGGTTGTTGAACTTCTGATAGTTGCCTTCATCAGAAAATTGTATAATTGTCAGTATATGAAGCTACAATTTCTTTACTCTTCTACATTTTTTGTCAATCTCTAATTGAGGATACAATTATTATATCAAGGATATAATGGAGAGACCATATTTTGACATTGTATTTCAGGTCCAAAAATATTGTTGTGCTTTAGCTCTAAACATAAAATACCATTGTACTTTAGCTCTAATCTAAAGACCTAATAACAATTAGATATTTTCCTAAAATATCTCTGTTCAGCATAACTTCAATACTTTGAGCACGTCTCCATCGCAGAAGAGGACACTGCATTTGAAGGATAAACTAATTCTATATTTGCATTTTGACATCTATTTGAACCTCTTTGCATATGTATGCCAGTGAATAGTGGCTTTTGAGCTGGTAAGTGTTGGCAATCATGTCAGCTATAGGTTTTGTCTTTTTTTTACAACAGTTAATTCATATCCTGCTAATATGCCTCTCAATACTATTACTACACACTACCTCTCACTACTCTCACTACATATGCCTTCCCACTACACCTGAATATTTTTTATCATCTATGAATATGGCATAAATTGATAATAGCACATCAATAAATATATTTATAAGTGAATAACATCAATGTGTGAAACAAAAACACCATAACTCCCAGTTTGCTATTTTAAAGAAAGTTTCCCTAATTTGCTACTTTGTAGAAAGTTTTTAGGGCTGCTTTGTACATATATGTATTCATGTTCATTCTGAACAGTTTTCAAGGAAATGAAAGAACTTAGATTATGCAAATCTCAGTGTTGCATAGTGTAAATTTAGTATGCGTTCACCTTGAGTGGCATCTAAAGCTCGGTGAGTCAGGTGCTCAAGCTCCTTGTGCAATGCACAGTAAGAGAACGTATATGCTCTAGTGATGACATGTCAGGAAACCGCTTAGAATTCTCAATTAGGTTTAAGTATTGAGCAACTTGGTCTTGATTTATCTGGTGCATTTCTGGACAAGTGTAGAAGCAGAATGCTAGACACCTTGGGAATATTAGTGGTGAAAGCTTATGTGTTTATGGGGAAGAGATGCATTTTTTTTTTTATGTCTTGAATTTCCATACCAGTATTCCATTAAAGTTCCACTTCAAATGCTTCACTCACTTTGTAAATCTGACTCTTCCCTTTTTTATTTTCTCTGTATATCTTAAACTGATGTAAATTATCCTGTTAAATTACTTTTTTATTTACCATAACAGCAATCTTGATCACTTTACTTATGAATGGTCTGCCGTATATGTGAGAGGTAGCAGAGATGGGCGGGAATGTCTATTTTGGTATTTGGGTAGAAAATCTCTTTTCTCATTTGAAATGTTTGTCACCTACTGAATTTTGCACTGTATTCTGTTTCCATTACAAGCTTCTCTGGTTTTATTGGCATTTTTAGGATTAATTGTATTCTACATTATTTATAAATAATAGCATATATTATCTAAAAGCAATTTTACAAAAAATGGACCACAGAGTCATTTTTGTCTGGCAAGGAACGCGGTGGCTAAGCAGGGAGACAGTTTAACAACTACACTATCCTGTCCTAATTACTACCAAAGAAATGTTTGCCAGAAGGAAATGATTCCTAGGTGAATCATTTCCCTCACTACGTGGCACATATTTAAACTATTTTTAATGTTAGTTTTTGACAAATAATGCATCTATTTCCTTCTATGATAGAGAGACCCTTCTTAGTAATTAAGAATATTAATTTCTGTGTCTTCAGCCTTCATGTCTAGTAACAGATGTAACTTATAGAAGCAAATTACAAATATACATCATAAATTGCTAAGCATTTTGAAGGAGGGAAACAGAACTTGTGGAAGAAAATGTGAAAAAAATGGCATGGACTTCTCTACTCACTTTTGTTTCAGAGGCTTAGACATGGAATTCCCTCTCTTGAAATGAACATAAAAATACATATGCAAATATATATGGAATCTCATCTAAAAGATTTTAAAATAGGTTGACAATCTCTGTCAAGAAACCAGAGGAAATTTTGAGGGGTGAAGATTAGACAGTGGTCAGAAGAAAAAATGGGTATTTTTTGCTTCAGGTATTTGAAATAAATTCCACCCTCTTGAAAATAAAACTGCATCCCTGTCATTATTAACCTTACTTCAAATTCACCTGCATACTTGCATTGTAAAGGATGCTGTTTAATCACATTTAATAAAGTATATTGGTGTGGAATACTGAGAAAAATGATACCAACTGCTCTTTCTTATAGTATAACTGTATTGCCATCACTGGGTTTTGAAGTGGCTGTGCCTGAGCTTCCTGGATATAGCTGGGATATGCTCCTTTGAAGCACAAGATTCATAGCATGGGAAAAAATATTCAAGAGATCAATTATTACTCCTGATTCACAGTGTGTTCAAGCTGTCTTTATTACTTGTCATAGAGACAATAATTTGATTTGACAGCCAGATTGGATGTTATTAAAATTAAAGGATTTTCTTTGCCTTATTGCACATGTGAAGCATTGTTCCTTAGGTCTGCTCGGTGAAGAGCTCCAAGAAGCCTGTGTAACTAGCTTGGTCTGCAGGTAAGGGCGCTGGAAAATTGCCCAGTTTTGTAATTGGTTGGGGAATTAATTGTATATAGTTGTCCATGGTGAGTGTTTACTGATGGAATGTATTTTTGCGTATTAAAGCTGATGCAGTGCAGTTTCTTCATGGAAAGCAGGAATTAGCAGTTTACAGCAGGAACTTTGTTGTATTATTAATGTAGTTGCTTTTTTATTGTCAAATACCTTGTAACCAGGTAGACCCTATTTTAGCTGCGTATTCATATGGACAGCAAAAGGCGCTAACAAAAAGGACAAAATAGGTTGAAAGAGATGTAGATGTAGGAGATCAGAAATGACAAACTCTGTACAACTGCAATGCACCATGATTCCAGGTAAAATTTAAGCATTTTATGAATGAGTAAAGCAGAAGAAAATATTATTTGAGTTTCACTGGAAATGTTGGGAAAAAGAGGACTCCACTGTTGTTTCTGCCTTGTAAAAAAATAGAGGTGTTGTGAGCTGTTCATAAGCACATAGACTATCATCCAGTTTAGTAACCCTTAAACATACTCTGTTTTCCCTATTTCACTAAGTAGTTAACATATAAGGTCTTTATATAGGCAAGTTTGTCTTTTTTATACCTGGTTTGAGTTTAGGTATACTTATATTTTTTCAGCCTCTGGTGAATAATGTTTAATTTCAGCCACAGTCTCTTAGTGAGGGGGCAGCACATTGCAGTAAAAGCCCATATTGTGGGCATTTGACTTTAGTCCAATTTTAACACACCTATTTTCAGACACTTAGAGTGTTTAGAAAACACTCAATCCTTGAAAGGCATTCTATAAACATCCCTCACCAGCTGGTTTAACTGTTTTGCTTTCTTAGGATGCTCCTTTGAATTTTTAGAAATATATGTAGTAGTAAGAAGCATGTATTAGCAAGATTTTGTAATATGTTTTTTCCTATCAAAAATTGATTTCTATTGTGCTTTAATACTATCACTTAGCACATCTTTTTAAAGGACAGCAAATGTTAGTAAACATACAGGTAAACCTTCCAATTAATTAAGTCCACATGTAATTAAGTAAATGTAAATCACCATATGCTCAATACATTTCATAACCCCAAAGATAATAATTACCATATCCAGCCTCAAGATGGTCTTACTTTTGAAACAGGTGGGATATTCCTCCTCTTTATTTTTTTCCTTAGTTATGGTTTTTGGAGAAAAACTAGGTTCAGTTTCAGGATGTAATTGAGAGCAGAACTACTTATTCAAATTTAAAAATGCATGATTAAAAAAATCTAAGCTCCTAGTACTGTAGCTAAGGATAAACAAAGAACTGATTTTCAATCCATCAGATAGAACCTAGAAAACTGGAGACAAAGCAATTTGAAAAACCACCTTTTGAGATTAAATTTTACAGAAGGAAGAAGTAAAATAATTAATAACTCCACCCTGAACCTTTGCTTTCTGAAACATACAATTTCTTCTTTCTTCCATCAGACCAACCAGCAATGTCTGAAGGACAAAATAGATACAAATGTGAACATACTTGAAAAAGCAGAATTTAAAAAGGAGAATGAAAGGAATTTTTTTAGAATCTTGCCAGCCATAAAAGATGACTCATCAGACTGTGCAAATCAAAGCCTTTTTATCTTAATTTCTGAAATGTCCTTAGTCATTCTGTGATTTTCCTCAGTCTTTTCTTAATTATTGATTAACATAAAGTTGTAAAATATTTATTTAAGTATGTAGGTATATATGGATATGGATATTATTTTGTAATCCATATTATGAAAAACAAATATAGTGGTATTTCTTGCTAAGTTTATATACTACTTTTTATATAACAAATTTTTACTCATTATGTGTAAAAATTGATTCATATCTATGTTGTCCGTCATTATCTTATGAGTTGAATTCATGGCTGGAAGTTGTTTCAACTACTCACTTGTTCCAGCTATACTTTCTCGATGGTTTTTTTCAACTGTATTTGTCAATATCAAGCAGCAACTTAAGGAGGCTACCACAGATCAAGACTTTTCTGCATGCAGTTGTGTATCATGATGTACTCCATCAAGTCCCTCACATGAGAAGTAAAACAGCACATGCATGAAGTCAGTGAGTAGTGGTATCCACTACCACTAGTGTGTACCATTAGTGATACAGAAGCCATTTCAAAATGGCATAAAGCCTTTCCTGGTCCTGCTCATCGCAATTGCAGTTACTATAATTATTCCTGGTACAGCTGGGAGTATAAAGGAAATAGATTGGTGCCCAGTGATATAGGACAAATAGCTTCCCTTTACTGTGATGATGCCAGAGCACTGAAATAGGTTGCCTGGAGAGGTTGTGAATTGTGGAGTCTCCTTCTCCAGAGATATTCAAAAGCCACAAACCTGGGCAACATGCTGTAGTTGATCCTACTTGAGCTGGAGGTTTGGACTAGATAATCTCCAGAGGTCCCTTCCAACCTCAACCATTCTATGACTTGATGACTTTCCAGAACACTGACATAACAAGAGTTATGTATGGAGATATAGCATATTTTGGGGATTATGCATAGTCTTTTCAATTTAAGGAGCAAATTTGGATTAGGAGGAGATGGGAGGAAGTCTGAACTAATGATCAAGGTTTTTTTTGATTTAGCTGCTGAAGAGAAATGAAATAAATAATAGTAGTAAGGAATCTCTTAGGGAATATATTAATATTTTTACTGTAAATTATTCCAACTAAAATTCTACCGTACTATCTGAAATCTGTTCTGCGAGCATTGTAAGAGATGAGTTGTCCGTGTGAATGCTTCACAAACAGCTTAGGTTCTTAATCCCTACTTTCACCCTTCCTGATTCTTTTGACCTATTATTTCCCCAGTTTTCAGATGACAGCTTCTAGTGATGCTCACAATAAAAAAAAAAAAAAAAAGGCAAACCAAAAACCTGAATGTGAACAAGATTCAGAGAGGAATGCAATCAAAAATAATGTTGCAAATCAAGCCTAGAATCAGACCATGTAAAATTCAGAAATTTTCATATATTTGCAATTAGGGTGATAGTTGTTATTTTCATATGTTTTCTTCTTCCTAAGAAACTTCATGTTGTTAGCTGAAATTCTAGGTATTTTGAATCACAGAGGATATTTTTGCAGCCAAAAAAGACTAATACTATAGGCAATCAAAACAAGCTATTATCTGAATATTTTTGTTGATTAAAAAAAAGGTACCTTTTGGAACTTTAAGAAATCATTTTACTACATAGGACTACCTAATTACAAAATGCTTCTTCACAGACCAAAACATTGGTTGTTTATTAAGTAAAAGATAGCATAATTTTAAATTCTTTTTAAGGAAGTAGGTTCTGAGGGTTTTGCTATGATTTTTTAGTGTATGCAATCATTCCTTTCTGTTCTAAATTGATGTTTGCAGTGAAGTTTTGATCAACTTATGTAAACAACATATATAATGCATACAATTAAAGTTTATATTAAAATACTATAAAGGTTAAAATAACAATATTACATAATATGAGGCTATTATAGAAAAGTAAAAAGATGGGTGAAGGTAATATATTAAGTGTAGGTGATTGTAGGTAAATTGTATAATAATGTAAGGATAGTTTTGGTCCAGAGCAATTGCTAAAAGGGCAACTAATTTCTGTGACCTTGCTCAGGACTTCCTCTTAATAAATGATATCTTGCATAAGAGGTAAAACACTTACTGTATTCTCTGTGTGGCTTGAATGCTTGGATGATCTTTTTTCTTTTGCCCAGAGGCTTGTTTAATTTGCAACTTTAGAAAGACAGATTCTGTAAGGAAAGGGACAGTTCTATCTCAATTTCATTTATTAAAACTTTCTAATTTGAAATTTTCTTCTAAATTTGGTGTCATTACAGTGCAATGCTTTTTGTTGAAGTACAAAATCACTAGCATTCTGCCAGTTATTTTCTCATAGTAACTCTACCTTAGCCATTAGCTTGAAGGTAGAGTTGAATACTTGTACATCTATATGTGCCTGGTTAACAGTATCTGGTTTTAGAGAAATATTTAGGGAGAAAAAAGAATACTTTTCTAAATGAATACTTTTCTAATAGTTTTATTTTATATTCATTATGTTTGCATGAAGCAAGCAAAAGACTGTCAGGGAAGTGATGACACAGCACTGGTACAACTGCAGTAGGATCAATGAGGCTGGCAGAGCCTTGGGTGGAATTTTTTGGAGTTAGAAGTGCAGAATTCTTAGTGGAGGGTCCTGAATTGTAGATCTCAGTTACAAAACAGCCAAAATGAGTCACTGTTTTAACATATTCTGAAATGGTTGCCTTTTTTTTTTTTTTTTTTTTTTTTTTTTTTTTTTTTTTTTTTTTTTTGCAACACTCGTGAGAAGGGTGGAGCTGGAAAATGTCTAGAAGTTTAGAAAATAAGGAGGAAGGAAAATCTTTAAATACCAAAATAACTGTAGCTAACTGTGTTGATATAAAATGAAGACTTTGATTAATCAGTTAAATATCCAATTTTGTACTCATAAGGACTTCATAAATATTTAGCATCTTTAGTAAGCTTATGAGACAATTTGAGGCAAAACGAAGCCAAGAATTTTAAAAAGTGAGCAAAAAGAGTTCATAGGTTGAAACCACTCAGTGTTGTTTAATCTACAGTACTAAATTATTAAATCCTTCAAGGAAGAGAAAGATCATATTGCAGAAAGAGTATTGGGGAAAATGACTTTTCAACATTAGAGTAAATCTGCTGAGTCTGAGAATGTGATTTTAATCGGGGAGTGAATGTTGGGGATTTTGTGCAGATAAGCTGCTCAGGTGAAGTGCAGGGTCACTTGATAATGTAACTACTTTTTAAAGGTGTAGATTCATTACAGGAAAATTAGAGGAAAAAAGCTCTCATGGTATTTTGAATTTAAAATACATGTTACTTCACTGTATTTATAAGCAGCTTATTTTGTTCATAATTAAAATGCATGCTAGAAAAAACAAATATATTTTCAGGTAGCACTCACAATATCTCTTTAATTGCATATTTCAAAGCACACTTGCATTGTCTTATATGTTACAAATAAAACTTTGTGAGCAAAGATCTTTGTTTTGTAACAACTATAAACTTGAACTTTATTATGAAAGAGATACCACTGAGAGTTTTTCCCCTTACAAGATGCCTTTAAATCTGATATGACATGATACTGTATGAATGAAAAAGAAGTCATGATTTCAGATATAAAAAGTCTGAAAGTAGATCTGTGGTATTGCAACCATATTCAGGAAAAGCACCAGTCATTTTATTCAATAGCATTCCTGAGCCAGCTGACAGATGAATCACTTTTGACAGTAACTCACTTTTTGACCTGTGTGGCAGAGAGAATGTCACAGCAGTAGGAGAGGTTTTGTGATAATTGGAAAGTGAAGGGGACTTGGTGGTTGCAGTAGGTTAGCGTATTAGCCTCTCCCCTCTGGAGACCTTGGTTCATATTCTGCCTTTGGGTCATCAGTGAATATTCATACAGCTTCCTACTTCTGTTTGTACATATGACAAAAAGACCCATATTTGGAAGAAAATATCGACTTTCTTCACTATAAAGCAAAGATCTTAGGGACAATGTACATTGGCAGGGAGCTTAAACAGCCTCTATTCCTGCAATATGTGTCTACCAAGTCCGTTTTTTCCAAAAGAGCATTCACTCAGGCTATTTCTGAAATGAAGAACAGGAAAGAGTTCTCAGTTGATATGCATGAAAATCATGCAAATATTGAAGGAAAATCATTCATAGTACAGAAATTCACTGATAAAATGTCTATTTTTACTTAGAGTTAGCTCTTGTTAATCTCTCTTGCACTGATGCTATATTTCTCTTAAGCTGTTTTACTTGAAAAGTGCCAAGTAACTGCTGTTCCATATGCAGTGGAGTGGAGCTGTGATGACATCCAGTGATTAATTAGCTCAAAAAGTACTCATTCCCTAAAGATATTCTGTGAGCCACTTTCCAGGCTTGCTCAGAAGAAACATATTGCTTGCATTTACAGGTAGAGGTAAACTGAATATATATTGGTTATCAATGATATACAGTGTTTATTACATGTGTAGTGCTTACTTCTGTTGCCTTGTAACAAAGGTGGTGTAGCTAATTGTACCTAATGATCCAATGCAAAGAGTCCAGATTTAATCTTATCAAATCTTATCTTTTTCTATCTCCTCTTATTTTTATCTTTTCATCTCCTTTAACATGTACAATGGCCAAGTTATTTTAAGGCTTTACAGCAATGTACGAAGGACCTGACTTTTGAAACCCAAAGAATTTAGCTTTATTTAGCTCTATTTACAACTTCGAGTGTGCAATTAGTATGCAAGATGGATCAAGCCTAAGAGTGTTGGTGAATAAAGCAGTCAGTCCAAAGATGAAAAAAGCATCTGGGGAGTAAGCCCCGCAGTTTTCTACCCTTCTTCTAAGAGATGAACAATCATAGTTATGGCTCCCTTTTTGGGGCACACAAGAACTATCAGCTAATCACAATATCCAGTCTCTGTCATTTTTTGGCAATGATTTTCCTCCAGTTTCAGGGAAATATGAAATAGCCGTATAAACTCAATTTCTCTCTTTCTTTTTTTTTTTTTCTTTTTAATAATTAGAAAAAAAAAAAGAACAGAGTAAACAGAGAAGAAGGAAAAGATTAAAGGATAAAGACAGGACAGAGAAAGCTTGAACATAAAGCAGCAGACAAGAACAGAGCTGTCATTTGACTGATAAATCATTCTCTTAATCAGCTGTGCCAGCCAAAGAAGTCTGAGTAAGCAGTTACAAATGAAGAAGCTTTAGCTGATTTTTTATCAGCTACCTAATATTATAAGTTTGTACTGTCAATTGTGTTTGTTTCTAGTAGAGTCATAGAAGCCTCAGATTTGGACATTTCTTTGAAAAGAAGTAAAACTGGTGGAAGCTTTACGCAGCTTCCCTACTATATATAACTTAGATCTCTTTTAAGAGCACTAGATTTCTTGAAGTGCTTTTGTTGTTAAGGCTTTGTTGTTGCTGCTTTCCTCATAAAATGCCACAGAGCTCATCTGAAGCCCTGAATAAAAAGGTAAGCAAGACAGAACTGAACTTTTCCATAAATTATGATGTTTGCATACAGGAGCAGGCTATGATAGGACTTCCCTTGATATGCATACATCTTGCCATACCAGCTATGATGATAACCCTTCTCATGTACCTCTCACTTCCAATTGGAGACCAATATCGGGGATGCCTCTGGGCTGGCAGTCTCATATCCTCTAAAACTGAAGATTCTGAATTTCTAGTCTGAAAGAAAGAGGAGTACTTAGGAAGGTGCTTTTCCTTCTGTATTTCCATGTAAACATAAGATAAACAGATATGAGAGTTGGTATAAGAAAGATAAGACTGAAATAAAAATAGAATTTTCTTCTTTGATAATCAGCATGGTGTCAGTGTTAGGGGGAACAACAAAGAAAACCTCAAATAATCTTTGCATTTCTGCAGAGAAACTTTGGCTCAAGACTTCTAATTTTTCCTGTTTTTATTATGTATTTTGATAGAATAAATTATATCTGTCTAAACAGACATAGAAATAATAAATAAATACACAATTAAATCTACCAGTACTTTAAGGTACATTGGTACATTTGTTTTACTTCAAGTGAAAGATAAGTTGGCACCTTAGCAAACATTTTATGAATAGCCCTTTCCATAAGTAAAACTGTTCTGCATTATATACAGTACATTTTCGTCTTTTGTTCATGCTGTGCCCTACTGCAAAAGGAATAGTACTAGTTTCCTAGGACTACTAGTTTTGCCTTTGCCTTCATTTATTCATTACTACATTACAATGATTGTATAATATTTAAATATTCATGGTAGTTCTCTCTTTTTTATTTTTTTTTGTGGAGCAGAGGGAAACACGGAGAATGAAAGGTAACTGCAATGTAGCAATTTCAACCAAGTGCTCAGATTTGTAGTTGCCAAAAGAAGTATATTTACTTTTGGATTTGATTTTGAGTTGAGAAAATAATCTGACAATTTATTTTTACACCACTTTAGTAGTGATGTGGATTTTTTTAAAGTTTCAGTTTTGTTAGGTATGATGTACAGAAGCAGGGTGAGAATGTGATTTCATGCTCTATTTCTCCAGATGAAGTTTTGTGCTTTGCTGACGAATACTGACATGTAAACCCAAATTGTAACTTCCCAGCTCTAACAATGATAAAAAAGTTGTTTACAGAAGTCATCGATATACTCTGATAAGCCACATCGATATATTCTTATAAGATCTTTTGAAATGAGTTTATATCTAACCATGACACCATTTAGTTTGAAAAAAATAGCTTTTCTTTTTCTTAGATTCCTAAAATAATTACTTATTTTTATTCTATTCATATAGATAGTTTGCTATCATAATTTTCAATCAGATTGAAATTTAAAAAAAAAAAAAGATAAAAATAACTGAATTAGTCATTTTTTTGTGGATTTCTTTTGGGATGGAATTTTCTTGGTTATCATAAATCAAATAGGCTTGCAGTATTTGACAGGATCTAAAGTGACTAAGTCATCTAGCCCATGAGTGTAAGGAAGCATCAATGCCTCTGCTTTTGAAATCTCAAAGTATCTCTCTTCTTTGTTATCTAACACAGATTTTTATCATGAATAGCTGGTTTTGATTTTGGCTTTGTACAGTAATCTTGAGTGAACAGGAGGTTATAGAATAAGCAAGTTATATATGCTACCATGCAACAAGTTTATTATCTCAGAGTTCTTCCTCACGGAGGTGGACATTCGCCATGGGATGTGTTTTTCATGTCTTGGTCCTACCTGCCCATTTGTATGTCTGTCTCTATTCTGTCTCTTCTCAGACATGGAAAGTGGCCCATAAAGTGGACTATAAAGTGGCCTATAAAGTGGCCTATAAAGTGCAGATGACACCAAGCTGGGTGGAGTGGCCGACACTCCGGAGGGCTGTGCTGCCATCCAGAGGGACCTGGACAGGCTGGAGAGCTCAGCAGAGAGGAACCTCATGAGGTTCAACAAGGACAAGTGCAGGGTCCTGCACCTGGGGAGGAATAACCCCAGGCACCAGTACAGATTAGGGGTCGACCTGCTGGAAAGCACCTCCACGGAGAGGGACCTGGGAGTCCTGGTTGACACCAAGTTAACCATGAGTGAGCAGTGTGCCCTCGTGGCCAAGAAGGCCAACGGGATCCTGGCCTGCATCAGGAGGAGTGTTGTCAGCAGGTCAAGGGAGGTGATTCTGCCCCTCTACTCAGCTCTGGTGAGGCCGCACCTGGAGTACTGTGTGCAGTTCTGGGCTCCCCAGTATAGGAGGGACGTGGAGCTTCTCAAGAGGGTCCAGAGAAGGGCAACCAGGATGATTAAGGGAATGGAACATCTCTCGTATGAAGAGAGGCTGAGTGAGCTGGGCCTGTTTTCTCTGGAGAAGAGACGGCTCAGAGGGGATATGATTAATATGTATAAGTTCAGGAAGGGAGAATGCAGGGAGGAAGGGGACAGGCTGTTCTCACTGGTGGCCAGTGACAGGACGAGGGGTAATGGCCACAAGCTGAAACACAAGAAGTTCCGTCTCCAGGTGAGGAGGAACTTCTTTCCTGTGAGGGTGACAGAGCAGTGGAACAGGCTGCCCAGGGAGGTCGTGGAGTCTCCTACTCTGGAGGTCTTCAAAACCCGCCTGGATGCCACCCTGTGCCACATGCTGTAGGTGTGTCTGCTTGAGCAGGAAGGTTGGACTAGATGATCTGTAGAGGTCTCTTCCAACCTTAAATATTCTGTGAATCTGTAAAGTGGGCTAAACTGTGGTGCTGGTTTATCTTAATATCCCAGGCTTTAGCTTACGAGAGTTCTCCAGCTTCTTCATGAACATCACTTTTCTTACCATCTTGGGGCCAGAGCAGATAGAGATGGAAACTACTCCAGCAAGCCATGGAGCCGACCAGTCAATGCTATCCTCCCTCATCAGTCATAGTTCTTGTAGGCAACTGCAGTGACCTTTTTACTGAGCTGATCATTTTTCCACATATAATTTAAGACAACGTGGTTTCACTTGAAACAAACAAATGATGCTTATTTTGAATGGAAAAAGATATCTTTAAAAGATGGAAACATCCAGTTCCAGTCGCAGTATTTTATAGTTATGATTCCTCTTCTTGCTGTGTAACCCAAAGAAGGATTCCCACTAATGATATAGTCCAGTATCATGTTAAGCTGGCTGTATGTGATATAGCCATGTATATATTTTGATCTATTTCTAGTATTCTATATTTATCTATAAGATGCTTTCCAAGGTAGCTCTCTGAAGACGGAATTTGAGTCCACTAAAATACTGAAGTACCATGTTTCATATATTTAAATCACAATTCAAGATATGAGAAAAAATAGAAAATGGATAAAAAGAACAAAGTTATTAATTTGATAATAATAACAAAACATTTAATAATGTATCAGATAACATTTGTGGAAAGGTTTAGGTACTTGCTTACATTCTCATTGAGAATGTGTGGGATAACAGCCTTAATCACTATTTTGTGATAAAATATTTAAGGATGCAGACATTCAGTCCAACAAACACTAATATCATAGCAGCATATAAGTAGGCTTGCTAGGTAATGACGAATATAATTATAGCATTCTGACATAAACTTGTTTCTGAAGACAAACTTTTTTCAGTTAAGAATGATAGAATATTGCTGAATGAAGTGATATTATGGCATTTGCCTTTTTGTTCATTACATAAAACAACGTAATGCAAATAAGAATAATAAAACATACCTTGAGAATAATAGCTATACATTCTCTCCTTCAGGCTCTTAGTTGCTGAGAATTTAGAACTGGAGTAGCTGTGGGTAGGTAAGTAAGAGACCATGGTTTTGAATTGACTTTCTTATCCTACATCCTTGGTAGGCTTTGTGGCAAAATGTTCCCAGTCATTCCTCTGTATAATATCTGGGTTGTAGCCTATTTATGTGACTGAAGCTAAGTGCTCTATAGCTGGCAGATATCAGGAGGTATATTAAAAGTGTTAAAGATTTATGTCAGTATTGTGAAGTCCATGTCAGGGAAAATTCTGGATACTTTTGTAGGTATTTCTAGCTCTGTTTTGCTTTGGAGGTAAAAACTTCAGTCTTTCATGTATTTAGAACTTTCTAAAGGAATGATTTTCTTTAAGATGACAATAACTCCTGAAAGGATAAAAGCTTAAGAAAATACATAACATACTGAAATATGCACACATATTGTACCTCATCTTGCTTAGTTCTCCATGAAATGTCAAAAGAACCTCCTACTGTGATATGTCTGCAAGCTCTGCAAGACTGATTAAATTTCTATATAATATCAATCGTTGCATCCTGTGAACCATAAATTATGAAATTTATATTATTATGAGGTATGTGTTATACCTTATCACTTCATAAAAAGATTTAAAACTTTTTATATTATCAGATAGGAAGAGTAAACTGTGACTCATTTTATTTTATGTACATACTCAATATTATGGACATGAAACTTCAACAGTGTAAATATGCAGTGTTTGCATATTCCTTGTATATATGTGTAAGTGTGAAATAACTGGATTAAGAAAGTTTTTATTGCAATAAAGTATGTAATACTATGATGTATTTTTTCAGCCTTACAATATTCCAAAATGAGGAAACAAAATTAGATATCCAAAGCGAAATACATAAAGATCCTTTGAGTGCAGAATAGAGAATATTCAATCTGTAATAGGATGCTATTTCTTCTCCTACATTTTTATCTAGTGGAATAGCAAAATATAATCAGGAGATTTGGTGTTAGAAAAGATTTTGCTTTGTGACAGAAACTAGTGTTAAAAGGGCTTGTGGTCATTTCTCACACCACATCATAATGTGTGGTTTCTGTATAGAATCTCAACTTACACATTTAAATCATATTCAATGTTTCTGACCTTTTGGCACTACACACCAAGAGGCTAATGTGAAGAATCTGTTCCTCTTGAATTACTGACTGTAGTTTAAACCCATTGTTCAGAGAATTTCAGGATTTTGAATTTCAAACTAAGAAGAACATAGTAAAAATATCTTTATTCTCATTCTCATCTCTCTCTCGCACTCTCTCTCAAATGGTTTTGTACTGCTGCCCATCACCATAGTGTCTGAATGCCTTCCAGATAAAATAAATAACAGTAGCAAAGCCTCTAGTGAACGTTATGGGGAACATCGACATGGAGCTTAAAAGGCTGCATGCAGCACACTATGAACGTGATTAGATTGCTTTTAGACCAGAGCTGACTTGCATCTCCTTCTTGGGTAACCTGTAGTAAAGTCAGTTCAAGTCTATATTCACCAGCCAATATAGACTTGCTTTACCAGTGATGTTTCTCTCATGCCAGGGGTAGATAAGATGAGAGGGAAGTGTTTTCTTGTGACAGCTTTTCATAGTTTGTGATAATTGTACAAAAAAGTTTAATTCAAATCGCAAGTCTCACAGGTATGAATAAACTTGTGATTTCTTAAAATGCTCTCTAATGTCAGTCAAAATTTAAATAATATTTTTCTAAATGAAAAAACATCAATTGATTTAATTTGATATTTTCATGAAAAGCTGTTCTTTCATTTTTATTCATTTTATTTTCTTTATTCTTTTATCTGATATTCAGTATAAGAGACATTCTAAACACAATGCAGTTAAATCAAGAACACGCTTAAGTTGATTGTAACTGAGTGGCTTTAAAAAATGCAATATTCATGGATCATAAACAAGTGATTAGTAGAATTTTGTAAGCTGTAAAATCTGAGGTAAAATATGTAAAGAAAAGTGGCAGCTGCATGAATTTTCAGCTTTTAAGAGGCAAATATTGTAAGAAAAAGCATAAAGTAAACAGTTTAAAAATTCTTAAAATCTGAGCCACATCAAGCCAAGTGCTAGCAAAGTAACAATCTTTATCCTGCGTTATGTAAACATGATGAGATTGCATGTTTTGAGGCAAATGTTGTGGCTGATTTTCCATACAATTTAGTGGATTTTGTGTGTTGTGAGGGGATTTTATTCAAAACCATTCAAAAATTATCCGTATGAAGCCATGTCATATAGTTGGTCACTTTATCAAGAACAGGCAAAGAATTTTTTTCCTGAAATGTTTGAGCATCATCAAAGAAATACGGTAGGAACTATTGAGAAGTTGTCATCTTCCTCCAACTGCTAATATGAATTCTGGAATTTGGATAACCTCTTGAAGGTTACTGGTTGACACTTTGGGTTTCTTTGTCTGTTTTTTGTTTGTTTGCTTGTTTGTTTTTTTAGCAAAATGTGCAATTCTTTGCATGACTTGCCTTATTCATGTAGTACTTTAAGATTTTATTGACCTTTGCAGTAGTCATTTTCCAGCTAATTTTGAATCTACTAAAAAATAATCCCCCCTAAATCTCTTACAGCATATGGAAAACAGTGTTGTACAAATATATGTATTATTTATAATGTTATTTAAAATAAATATTAAATATTAAAATAATTTTATATAAAGTAAATTTATTTAAATATTATAAAATAATAATGATTAAAATAAAATAGTACTTTTTAAAATATATATGTGCATATATATAATCAATATTCCCTCTGCGATTCTGGTACAAATATTCTCCCGGCCAGGGTCAACATTTCGCCTATATACAATTGAACAATTTGGAGAATGCTGGTTTCCTAACCTCAGAAGAAACAACAGACATATTTAAACCTCAAAAAAAAGTGTTCAAAGACCAAACAGATTTCTTTTTAGATTTTTACCAGGATTAATTTTGTGCTTTCCATTCTTACTTACAAACATTTGGAAGCATCTCCTTCCTTTCTACATAAACATGATGCCAAATCCCTAAGGCAAATGAGCTGATAGTGCAAAGAGAGCTTTCCTGATGTTGAGAGAAGTACAAATATCTGTTACTCTAAAAAGTTAAATGAATTAATAATTTGTGGTTTTTTTCAGGTTAGAAAGCACAATGAGGCATGCCCAGAGACAGAATGATCTCTCAAAGTTTTTGTAGAAAGCACAGAATAATAGGACTGTTTTTGAAAATGTCCATGCCACAAAATGTCAGAGATTTCAATGTAATCATTAGAAAATTGAAAATGAATCTAATGAGAATATGGCAAGAAGTGTATCAGAAATAAGAAAAATTATATCCTAATTTACTGGAAAGAAGAACAGCAGTCATTTTCCCAATTCAATAAATTGTGGCTATGTTCTCTCTATGAATCCTTATATTGTAAAACACTGTCATCTTTACCAACGATGTTTTAGAAATGAGAAATAGACAATTTTAATTGTCTTGCTGTTATTTATTTATTTATTGAACATCATTACAGAGATTATGCACAATCCTTGAAAGAAATAGTCCTGACATCTCAGGTTGATACTACACTTGATGAGCATAAACTAGGTATTAATTTGTTTGCAAGTGTTCAATTATATCACAGTTTATATTTTAAATGTAATTTGTCCAAGTACTAGGGAATGTCCACTTTCAGGTTTTTTTTTCCAGGCTGGGAAGTCAGAGCCAAGTGGTTATAGAGCTAATCAAGGACAGCAAAAGGACGTATCTACTTGAGCTTCATGCACTGGTACCCTTACCTGGAAGGTAGCATGGGTCCAGCATGACAGGTAGAATAATGCAAAGGCTGAAGAGGGATGTCTTGGACACTAGACAACTTGCAGTGACACTGGATGGATTTTGGAGGAAAGATCTTTGCCAGGAAAATGCTTTGCTCTGGGTAGCTAAGCAAGAGGAGACAGATTAATGGCACTTTTTTTCAGAGCTGCTGGCAGAACTGAGCCTTTAGAATGACAGGTGAAAAAGAGAGCAGTGATATGATATATAGATAAAATTACCAAAACTTAAACTTGTCACTCTTTTTCAAGTAGTAGGATCCTTTCTAGAAGACTGATGAATTTTGATCTGAAGACTTTTAATCTACTGAAAGGGTGAATTTTGCCTTCATGTAAAAGTATTAGGATATGGAACTGAACAATTTGAATTAGTAGATACTTTACACAAGCACATTCTCTCTTTTAAATACATTTATTTTGTTAAGGAATAAGTATGTTTTTATATGTTTTATTTTTTACGTCTTTTAACTGTTCCTTGTTAAAAAATATGAACTTGTTTAAAACATAATTTGGCAGAAGCCACTAAAGTGGCTTCATTCCTTTTTGTGCCATGGGGTTACATATTCATAACTCATTTTTGTAAACAAATGTGAACAAACAGATTCAAACAAATCCTAGAGGCACACAAACTAAATCTAAATGGTGGCGTCCAGAAAATATTTTAGGAATCAATAAATGAAATATACCAGCGTACATGAATCCTGAAAAGATCCACAAATTTATTAGCTAAAAGGAAGGAAAAATTATTTCTTTGAGTTAAAAAAAGCAGGAACAGATGAGAAAGGCAAAGAAATTACACAAGAAATAAGGCACATTTTTGATCAGGAAAATCTGAAAAATATCCAGTGCTCTAGATTCAGCAGATGAAAGAGCCAAGGCTTCCCCAGAGAAGGAGCACTACAAAAAGCAACAGTTAAAGCTACTCAACTTTACATTGCAAATATATCTCATATATTCTTCCTTTTTTTAGGTGATGGGCATGCTGCAGAGTCCTCTCAAAAATGATATCAGTTGGGGTAGAAGTTTAATAATCCAGATGTTGATTCATTGAAAACAGGGCTTCAGTAACCAGTGAGTATCACACAGGTTCCTCGCCAGTTGTTAAAGATAAAGGCCCACACTAGTAAGGCTTAATTTTAAAAATATAGATTCTGCTTTCTTGCTCAAAGAACTTAAAATGTATCTTCATTTTTACAGATTCACAGATTGGTTACAGTAGGAAGGGACATCTAGAAATCCTCTAGTCCAACTTCCTGCTGCAGCAGGGACACCCAGAGCACAGGGCACAGAGCAGCATCCAGGCAGGTTTGGAAGATCTCCAGAGAAGGAGACTCCACAGCCTTCCTGTGCAGCCTGTTCCAGGGCTCTGTCACCCTCACAGAAAAGAAGTTCTTCCTCACAAGCAGATGGAACTTCATGTGTTTCAACTTGTACCCATTATCCCTTGTCCTTTCGCTGGCCACCACCAAGAAGAGTTTGCCCCTCTCCTCCCTACATTCTCCCTTAAGGTACTTATAGATATTAATCAGATCCCCTCTCAGTCTTCTCTAGGCTAAATAGGCCCAACTCAGTTTTTCCTCATACGAGAGATGCTCCACTCCCTTAATCCTCTTTGTCACTTTGCGCTGTACCCTCTCCAGAAGCTCGATGTCCTTCCAGTCTTGGGTAGACCAGAATTGCACCTAGTACTCCAGGTGCGGCCTCACCAGAGCTGAGTAGAGGGGCAGGATCCCCTCCCTTGACCTGCTGGCAACACTCCTCCTGATGCAGGCCAGGATCCCATTGGCCTTGGCCATGAGGGCACACTGCTCACTCATGGTTAACTTAGTGTGAACCAGGACTCCCAGGTCCCTCTCTGTGAAGCTGCTCTCCAGCAGGTCAACCTGTAATCTGTACTGATGCTTGGGATTATTCCTCCCCAGGTGCAGGACCCTGCACTTGTCCTTGTTGAACCTCATGAGGTTCCTCTTTGCCAAACTCTCCAGCCTGTCCAGGTCCCTCTGATTGGCAGCACAGCCCTCCGGAGTGTCGGCCGCTCCACCCAACTCGGTACCGTCTGCAAACTTGCTCAGGGTGACTCTGTGTCCTTGTCCATGTCATTGATGAATAAATTGAACAGCACTGGGCCCAGTACTGATTTCTGCGGGTTTTCTGACCACTGGCCACAGGCCTCCAACTGGACTTGGCCCCATTTATCACCACCCTCTGAGCTCTGCCATCCAGCCAGTTCTCAATCCACCTCACTGTCCACCTGTCCAGTCCACACTTCAGAGCTTTCCTATGAGGACATTATGGGAGATGGTGTTGAAAGGTTTGCTGAAGTCAAGGTAGAAAACATCCACGCCCATGACTCCCATCCAGTCATCCCATTGTAAAAGGCTATCAGGTTCGTCAAACGTGACTTCCCCTTGGTGAATCCATGCTGTCTACTCTTGATCACCTTCTTTTCCTTGACATACCTAGAGATGCTCTCTAGGATGAGCTTCTCCATCACCTTTCGAGGGATGGAGGTGAGACAAACATTTTTTGCAATGTTTCTTTCTTAATGGTTCAACATAAGTCTTTAACTCAGGACTTCATGCCAGACCTTTTTTTTTAATGACTCTAATAACTGAAATTGCAGTTTCCAGTCATGTTCGCAGGTGGTAATTTTATGTTTCCTTAAGTTAAATCATAGCATTGAGTACACCTTAAAAGGGGAAAGGCAAGGAAATTAACAAATGGTATCCTTTCTATACTAATATGAAAAAGCTATCTTTGTAAACACAACTTACATTTTACTTATACTGAATAATTAAACAGAACTGAATTTCTATGAAATGCTAGTGTGAAGTTGAAATTAATGCTATGTTTCTGAGAGTCTGAAATACAGATCAATGCTTTCCTTCATATATTATAGGAACATATAAGGAAGAGTTTATTTCTGTGAAAGTTTACTATATAAATAGGCTAGATCAACAAATGATAGAGAAGAAAATGGAGAAGTGAAAAGGTCAAATGACTTCCAAGTGAGATGAGCAAATCTGCCCATTTCTCCTGCATCCTGGTCTGGTTCTGTATCTATTAAACTAATAATTGATGACAGTTCCTAAATGGGTCACAGAAATATTCATACTGGGAGTGTCAGAGGTGAGAATATGTGGGAAAACTGCAAAATGCAAGTATTTAGACCAGCTTCCTAACAACTAACTGTCTATAATTAATTAGCAGCTTTGTTGCCCTGTGAGTTAATGTAAATACTACAACTAATGTCTTGAAACCTTTGCTCTTTAGAAACTGAGCTACTCCTGACTCAGAAAGCTTCATTGTACAAGACAAAGACAAGACAAAATGAGGTCATGATTTTTTAGAAAATTTTAGTCTACTGCATTAAGCTGCACTTTTTCCTCACATATTTTCATCATATTGTGGTTTTTCCTCACATGGCCTGACATTTGTGGTTTCCTTTTACAGATCATAGGCTCTGTTCATACATTATCTCTGCCCATAATTAGGTGAGCAAAGATCACAAGAATAGCAAGAATTTTAGCTTTCCTCTTTGTGACTGAAATTCAATTAGTGGTAGTGTTCACCTGCATGGTAGCTCAGATGTCTACTGCTAGGACGTCATTCTACAGCACTATTTTATTAGTTGAATGTGTTGCTTAAAATGTGCTTAAAATCTGTTTTTATCCTTTTTGTTATTTTGGAAGCATATGACAGTCATGTCTCTGTTAATACTGGGACTAAAACTCGTATCCCTGTTCTTTTACAGTCTTTCATTCTGTGAATATCCAGCTTCTTGGGTTAGGTTTCTCTGCATCTGCTCTTCACTGGACATGTGATTAGAAAGGCCACTTAATACCACAGGGTATTAAGCAAGCTTTTAGTGCTGTTTCCTGTACCAATGCTTGTCTTCATCTTCCTAGTCCCCTGTACTTTGTTGCTCTAGAAGATTCTGGCTCAACTGATTCTGTAAGATGTGCTGATGTGAGCTTCAAGTGAATGCTCTCCTCTCTGATGCATTGCTACATATTCTCAAGGGAGCAAAAAAGATAGTCGGAGTTTAGTTGAGCCTCTATATTAGTTGGCGCTCTTGTTCTCTATAGGGAACTCTAGAATGAGAAGCGCAGCCAGTCATGCATGCTCTCATTTACATCTGCTTGATGAAGGCTTTAGATTCACAGCAACAATTTGCACTGAGACTTCTAAGGGCCTAAAACCAAAGAGTTCTGCCAATGCTACCCAGCATTAACTTCTGTCTTGATCAGTCACGTACCTTTCCCCATGCCAAGTTTGCTCTCAGAATTAACCCTTAAAATCAAAATGCTAAAAGATGCCTCAGTCTCCATTTTCAGTGTTAATTAATCAAGTAAATTAGCTCATAGTTGAAAACACAGCGTTCCAAATGATTAGAAAAATAATATTAAAAGAAAAAATTGCACTGTGCATTTTGCTATGCTTCTGTAGGAAAGGAATAATTTATTCTTACATATCCAAATATTTGCACTCTATATTAACTAATTTGCTAAGACCTTCAGAAAAAAACACAGTGTTTAAATTTTAAAAAAAAACCACTCATATTGAGTACAAGCTTTTGAACAGGTCAAAAAAACCTGAAATTAACATTTATTAATGAAGCTGAAATAGTCCAATAAAGTACTTTCACTAAGTTCTTAGAAGAACATCAGTACAAAATTAAATAATGTAAAAATTGAGTATTTTTATATACTCAGAAATATATCAGATAATTTTTATTACGATCATACCAAAAATATCTTTCATGGTTAAAAAAAAAGTGAGAGATAATAGTTATGGCCGCAGTTAGGATTATCAGAAAGCGTGTGGGAAGTGTTTCTTTTAATTAGAGTTTTAAGATAAATCCTGGCACTTCCTGGCCCTTGCACAGTTGATATTCCATGGACTGAACAATATTCATCTTACTGGATAAAGCAAGTCAAGCTCCTTTAGTCTAGCTTCTTTTCTAAAACCTGCACTCCTTGGCATTTAATAACCTAATACCCTTTGAACATATCTCTGCTTGAATTTATCTTTCTGAAATGCAGGTTGTTACTAGTGTTATAGTGTACTTCTCATATGCTATGAGAAGAGCCTCCCTGAAGCTACTCGGCTGTGTGGGCAAAATTATATTTTGAGGCATTCACATTCTGGGGGATATGGTTGGGATAGGAGAAAAGTTAATTCTGTTTTTCCGTATCTTGGTTAAAAGAGAAGTTTCCCCAGGGACTTCCGCACCTTGCATCACTAGCCTAGCATGGACCACAACAATCTCATCTGGAAGCTTCTTGAGGTTAAAGGATTGAGGATTCTGGACATTTTTCTTTCTGAATCTCATTATTTTTTAAGTATTACAAAATAGTGAGTAGGAAAAGCATAGCAAAGCTTAATATGCAATGTAAGAATAATCAAACAGTTTTGTTTCAAAGGTATAAAATAATTTTTCATGTAAATGTATCTTAAAAATGAAACACCAGAAAATTATCATTCCTATGTGCATTTCCAGACTAGCTGTGTAAATGTATAAATTTGCCATAAAACTTATTAATGGGGATTTGTTTACATATTTTTATCTCAATTATCTATGCACCCAGGACCCATTCAATCAATTTTTCACTAAGTAGTTTTCAAAATATAATTACTCTTATGGGTAGGTCTATGAACAGCAGTGTCATTTACACTATAGTTCACTAATTGCAATTCTAAGCCATTATAATGAATTATACTTGTACATTCCTCAGGAAGATCAGTTAATGCTAATCACTTCTATCACATGTATCACTTAGAAGACATCCATCTATAGCAACCTTCTCATTTACAGCCTCATTCCCTTTTAGTTTTTTTGAATTGTAAGGTATGGCCATAAATATATAGTGTGTGCTCACATAACCTGTTAGCCTTCTGAACTTAGTAATAAAGTAGAATTTTAAAATTTAGAACAATCTGATTTTTACTTTTGAATAAATTTAAGATGAGCATGTATAGATTTGTGATTATTAGGAATACAGTTCTGGAATACTAGTTCAGGAATTACTGGCTATAGAAATAACAGGAAAAACTAATCTTTATATTAAGCTTAATAAATTTATGAATGGAATATAAAGGATAGAACTTCTTGTGTCAAGTGACTAGATTTTTTAAAATTAGATGCTTTTTTAGACCTATTTTTTATGTTTTAACATAAACATAAATGTTTTAACATAGAGACATATGTACTGCAAAGCAAGCAGCTGAGAGCTTTTATCTAAATAATTTATATACTGGATGCCTAGATGCAAACAGTAAAAGATATTCCTTTGCAGGATAAGAGATGCTGAAATAATGATCTCATGCTTGCATGAAGTCCTTCTGACTAGTTTGACAGGGAAAGTGTAATCTTTTAAGGAAGTGGGAAACTTCGCTGGGGATATAGGTACAAGCATCCCAGTTGTCCCATGTGTGAAAAAAAAGAGTTGCCACCTCTTCTGTACTTGTTATCATCACAGAATATTAGGACAATGTTTCACTGGTAGCCCACTAGCATTTCTCAGAAGTTGTGGTAACACATGTAACAAGAATCTTAAAATACATGAAAGCTGAGAAATGGATTAATTTACAAATGCTACCTCTAGTAAAAATAATAACCAGTAACTGATACCATCAGCATAGATGTTATTGTTCAAATTCTCATAAAATTTCTGTGATAGTGACACTACTGGTGTGCAACCCTATTTTCACTCCCAAGCTGCAGCTCATTCTAAAATGAAAGCTAATGATAAGGAGAAAAGACCCTGGCTTTAAAATATGCTTTGAAAGGGTGTGAGAACCTCTTTGTGAAAAAAAAATGCAACAAAATATGACTCAAAGGAGTCTTACGGTGTCCAACTAGTATATCTTCCTTGAGAGGAATCATATATATCAGTAACTAAACCAGACTGCTTTCCAGAGGAGAGAAATGGGGCAGTAAAGACAATCATATTTTTCCTGCTTTAATGCTGGGCAAGGTTCTCATTAGAGATGCTAAAGACAATATTTTCTCATGCAATTCTGTTGACCACTTTACTAAAATTTTAAAATATTTTAAATTTTTTTACAGATAAAATTTTAGTAGCCATTTAGTAGCCATATGTGTGATAGCATTCTTCTGAGCTTCTGAGTTGTCTCAATTGACTCAGTAAAGTCAGGGGATTGTCCGACTGGCTGACTCAGAGACCTCATCTTCTTCAGTTCTCATGGATGAGTAACATTAAGTAGGATAGTCAAGAGGCTGGTGAAATGCCTAGCCATATAGAGAAGACATGATGGCAAAAAGGAGAGAATGAACAAGGTAGTTTTAATGATGAGAGGAAGAGATTACATAAATAGCTGAAGAAGAATATACTGGGAGAAGGCCCCGTACAGAAACTGTGTAGAGATCTAATAATTGAAGGAAAATTATTTAAGAAAAGTACTACAAATTCCCTCTGACACAAAGAAGAGCAAATTCCATGTACCTGGAACCTGGTTATTAACAAGAATCCGCTGCCCTAGGAAAAAACAAACAAACAAATAACAAAGAGCTCTTCCATGAAGTCTGTTCCAGGAGCCAAACAATGGAATGTAGATCTGAGGTTAAAGAAGAAATTTATTGGAAGAATGAGGAATCTATCAGTACTCTTCATGTCAGGAGAAATGATATGAGTATTCTTAGAAATCATATTCTTAGATTTTTTTCTGAGTTCTTGTCATTGTGCACCTCTGTTTTGTTTGTTTAATTATTTGCTATACAGAAGCACTTTCCATATTAATACCTTAGAAGCACTCCTGTGATAAAAACAAAAAAAGCCAAATCATTCTTCTGTTTTTAACAGAAAGTTTTTTCTTTTTCAGTTTTTCTTTCTTTTTTTTTTTCTTTTTCTGTTTTTTGCTGCAGGTGCAATCTCAAACTATGTGAAACTACATCAGCTTGTGATGGATGGGAGAATGTTCTGCCATAGAGACATTGCATTTCCCTCAGTCTCTTTATCCCAGAGCTTGCAGTTACCAAATGCAGAATGTTGGCCTACCAGGATAGCTAGGATGTAGATATGGGGCATGGTTGGGATGCTTTGACAGCTGAACTTAGCTTAAGTGTTGAAAGCCACATAAAGTTTAAACTCTTCTAAAGCTAGGTCAGTGACTAGGTAGTGAGCAAGAGGAGACGGAGTACATCAGCTACAGACAGAAATAGCCATAACATCCTGGTTTTGCTCTCCTACTCTACAGTCCCATAACATTTGGTACAGGGACATGATTGTGAATGGGCTATTGATGTTCCTGTTTCTCGTTCTTTTCTAGTTGTTATCCTCTATACACATATCTAGTCTCTGAAGGACATACCGCCAAAGCGCCTGTAGCCTGATATGCCTGCTTCACAAATCTATGCAAGGTCTTTGAGACATATGATGTAGATATATCTCCCAGATGTATTTCCCTCTGTAAAGGATTTTTAAAAATGAACAACAGGCCTATTAAGAATTAAGTAATGATTAAAAGATAGCAAACAAAGACCTCTTCAGAATAAAATTTCCTGTCTTCATGCAGTGAGTCTGAAAGCACAGAATTGGGTTTAGGTGATTACTGCTGAATCACTGTGATTTGTTACTAACCAACTGATCAGCTTATTCAAAAAAACTCTTATGTTATTTCAATTTGAGATAATTTTTCAGACTCACCCCTCTTCTTATGTGCCCTTCACAGAGCAAAGAATGGTCCTGATGTAGGAATCTTATGCAGTGAACAGGAGATATTGGAGTTATGGGGTGAATGCTGATTCTGCTGGAGTTGGTTTGAGCTTTAAGTTCAGGAATACCAGCATTCAGCCTTGGAAGAAATCCACTGATAAACACTGCACACTTTGAAGCCTTGATAGTTTACATTCAGAACAGTTATTATTACACAGGAGTACAACAAAATTAGAGGCAAACACATTTAGGTGCCAAATCTGTTGTTCAAGATTTTTGAGTAAAACCCCATAACTACAAAAATATTGCTGGGATTTGGAAGACTGGTTTGTGTTACAGGTTTATGTTACCTCTGCTGTGTACAGATGGGCTGGAGAGCGAAGGTTCTTGTAGTGAGCACATCAGACTGGGATACTATCCGTATATGTGCTATTCTTTAAGCTCTTTGACACAGTTGAGGAAAAAAACAAACAAAAAACAAAACCCAGTGTGTCCAGTGACTGAAGTATTTAAATAAAGATTATATGAACAGGATATAAGTTATGCCTATGTTTTGTGTTGTGCCCTTTCTGCACTGTTATTATCAAGTGGCAGACTTGTAAAATATGGTGAGGTTGGTAACAGGTTGGTAAGGTACCCACAAATAGCCTGCAAAATAAAATGAATAGTTATAGGAAGTACTCCAAAAATGAATACAGTTTTGTTTTAAATAGAATCATAGAATCATAGAATGCTGAAGGTTGGAAGGGACCTCAGAGGTCATTGAGTCCAACCCCCCTGCTCACGCAGGGTCACCTAGAGCACGTGGCACAGGGCTGCATCCAAGCGGGTCACCTAGAGCACGTGGCACAGGGCTGCATCCAAGCGTTTAAAGATCTCCAAAGAAGGAGACTCCACAACCTCTCTGGGCAGCCTGTTCCAGTGCTTTGTCACCCTCACAGTGAAGAAATGCTTCCTTAAGTTCCTGTGGAACTTCCGGTGCTTCAGTTTGAAGCCATTTCCTCTAGTCCTATCACTGTCCACCACTGAAAAGAGGCTGTGCCCCTCCTCCTCACTGCAAATACTTTATTTTGATATTTTTAAAGTAATATTTGACACTGAATATTTGAAAAGCCATGCAGAAGAGAAGGATATTAGTCAAGAGGAGGAACTCTAGTAACTCAGTTTATTAAGAAAACAAAGGGAAGGAACTTGCTTGGAAAACAGCAAGAACATTCATGTGCGCAAGGATTATGCTGAACACAAAGGAAGCAAGGGAATGAGGATGTATAAAATCTTTGCATCATTCAGCTTGGAGGCTAGTCCTGAAACATAGGAGCATTTATGTGAAGCAGCTAGGAGAAATGCTAGGGTTTCTCTTTGGTTACATCTTTCTCAATCCACTGCTTCACCATCTCCTTCCCAAAATGCATAGCATTAGCACTTCTATATTCTAATCTCTCCCTTGCTGCTTAAAATTATCACTGCTTTATTTCAAATATGGCTTCTTATCCTCTGCTCCTCTAATTGGCTTTATTACCCTCGACCCCTTCTTGCTTCCACTGCAGGCCGCTTGACTTTTTTTTAACAACTAGTCCCCACTTTTCACACACACACCCTCACCCTCACCACCCCACTGCATTTGCCTCCCTTTCCTCTCCTGGTGCATTCAGAGCTGCAGAGAGCTTTTCAGCAGATATTGAAGCCCCTGGAGAAATTGAGAGAGATCGAAACACAGCACGAGAGCTAGGGGTGCTTTCCCCCAGGCTGCCAAAAGCGTAAGGCAACATTCAGAGGGAGGTCGCTGCACCGTGATCTCATTTGGAATTGGATTTGCAGTAGGGAGCCTGCTAGGTAAAGGATATCATTTTCCTACTTAACTTTACATCAACAGACTGTTACTTTCAGCAACATAAAATACTTATGCATGTAGTTTCTTTCCTTTGTTTGTGTCAAGGTTTTTAAAATGTGAGGAGATGACAGAGCACTGGCTTAAGTAAGTCATGGAGCCGACCTGCAGCTGCTGAGTGTACCACGTATGTACAAAGTTACCAAAATAAACTGAAATAGTTGCAAAAAGATTATTTTGCAGGGAAACTTCAGGTGCTTGAAAAGAATAGCAGGGTTTCTTATATCAGGTAAAACAAGATAGATTTGGAAAGAGAAAGAGCGTAGCATGAGTGTTAGAAATTTTTGTATGACCAGGTAAGAAGAGGGATGCACCCTAGTATTTACACTGATTTTAATTTTTGGTTTGTAAGAAATGAGTGGAAAAAAAAAAGATAAAAAAAAGACAAAAAATGAACATGAGAAAAAAAGATACACTGGAAGGCTATGCCTGGTTTCAATTAAAACTTTTCTCTTGAAAGCATCATCATTAATGTCACACAGCTACTAATATTTTGACAGGGAGAAACTGGCAGGGTCGAAGAAGAAGCCAGCCATACAGAATGGTTTGAATGGGAAATTAAAGAGCAACTTTCTGTCGTGGAGAAAGAGCAACATTTACAATATGGTTTTTGGAGACACTGAGATTGTGTTTCTCAGCTTAAGTGTGTGCAGAACTAAACCTCGATTGAGGCAAGGCCCTTAAAGATAAGAATATTTACCCTTATACTTAAATGTTATAATCATAAAAAAAGACGAAGCAGCAATGTTAGGGTTAATTTTGTCTCTTTTTGCAAGATCATTCTGCACGCTTTTTTAGTATTATTTTTGGAATGAATATAGAGTCTCTGTTGACTGTATGGGTTGTATGCACAGCAAGTATTGGAATGGACATGTCAGTAAATTTTAAAAGCCAATCAATAATTTTTATATTTATTAAATTAGAAATATTTCTTAAATATACATTTTAAAGCATGTCTTTGTGTAATACTTTATCTTTCAATCTCAAAAAATGATAGCTCATTATAACTTTCATTTGTGATTATGAGCTACGACTATTGCTGTAACAAAAAATATTCTCTCTAGAAATACAGGCTGTAAAAAAAACATTCAATAAAACTCTCTTCTGCCTGAAATCAATAATAAAATAAGTTCATTTCATACAAACACACATCTAAAGCTTTCATGACAGTCTAAAAAATGTAAAAATGCCTGCAGAGGATATGAGTTTATTGAATTTTCTTACTTTACTGTTTCATAGACTCTCTCCTAACCATATGGTATAATCTGATTGTATCAACCTAGAAGTATATAGGATTTTATTTTAATGTTAAAAAGGTCAGTAGCTTTGGAACTTAAATTCTTTGTCTTCTATACTGCACTAGAATCTCAGCACTGAAGTATTGCCAGATAACTTTAATAAAAAGAACTTGAATTTTATAAACTAAAATTTACTTATTCATTCCCTATATATACAGCTAAATTCTTTAGATGAATGCTTCCTAAGTATATGGCAAAGCAATATTGAATGATGAGTGAAATTTATATTAATATAGTTGATGTAGATATAAGATTTTTGCAAAGCATTTTTGCGGCATGACTGTTACTGAATATTACATCTTTTTATCACCTGAGATGATATTCCAACATTTTAGTACTTTATTCCAGTACTGAAAATATTTTACACTTCTCAAAGACATGTTCTGTTAACTTCTGCTTTAAACCACTTTTAGTTTGGATTTTGAGTTAGATTTTAAAATTTGGTATCAGCTCTACCTTTTGCTGAGCCATGTCAGAGTTTTCAGTTGTTCTGCAGCATGGATTCCGTTTGAAAGAATTTCTTAGTCTTTTATGATCCTTCTTAAAATCTGGATCACATTAGACAGAAAAGCTTAGGCATTTTCAGCACCATGGAAGAAGTTTGCAATCATTTTCTATAATACAAACGGGCTTATTTAGCACTCCTGTTATGGAAAAGATTCTACAATAATAATGCTACTATTATAATACCATTTCTGTAATAATAGCACTTCTGTTATAAAACACCGTTATTATAGAAATGCTATTATAAGACAAGCTCTGTTATTTAGAATTGCTTCTGCAATAAAAGTACTAAAAAAGTCTGCTTGTATTACAGAAAATTATTGCAAATTTTTCTTGCCTAGCAGTAAAATTTTTCATTCTGATTCTTGTCTGTCGCTGTTTGAAAGTCATTCTTGTACTAAGTCTGAAGCCTCCACAAGCTACTCAATTTTGTATATTTAAAATAGGGAATTACTGAATAGGCAAGTGGAGAAAAAGGCCAGTCTTCATTTATCTGATTTAGCATCTTCCTAATGTATCGTTCACTTCTTTTCGTATACCATGGCTGTTATTTGGAAAGACTTGTAGTGTAGTTCTTATTGACAGGTGTGCATAATGAGGGAGAAAAAAAAAAGGTTATTGAGAAAGGAAACCTGCCTGCCTGCCTGCCTTCTTTTTCTTTTTTTTCCTCTTTTTCTTTCTTTCTTTTTTTTTTTTTTTGCATCCTCCTCATTCTCCAAGTTTGACCACAGTTCACAAGAAATTGCTTCCATTGCCTCCATTTGACTTTCTACTCTGTCCTGATACTTGTAACATTCAACGAGAGTGAAATCCACTCCACTGAGACAGACCTCTATTAAACCCTTTGAACCACTTAAGCCATTAGGTTCAGAGTGTCTTAATCAGTACTCAAGCCAAGTACCAGCCTGCTCAGATCAGCCCAGCTCCAGTTCTGAGCCCCCACTCCAGAGTCCTGAGCAGCAGTTGCCCTTTGGAAGGAAGGGAGCAAGAGAGAGATCCATGCAGATGTAAATCCTGTAATTCCCCACCCATACTCTTATAATTTTTATTTTCTTTTAGGTATATTTTTCTGTCTTTTTTTTTTTTTTTTTTTTTTTTAATCTAGGCTAGTATGGCTGATAGGTTGCTTTTTCCCCATCTAAGTCCACAACTCCCTATAGACCAGTACTCTCGCAGCTGGAACTGCATTTCCATTGGTAAATGGCTCATGAAAAAAACCTTCAGCATAACCCTTGGAAGCTCCTTGCATAGGGGGTTAATTTTGAGAGTAAGTGAAAGAAGTGAAAAGATTTTTACTGTGAAGAAACCCTTGAATCATAGTGTGAACCTTGTGGCAAGGACTAATCTGTGGAAATAGCTAGTTACCACAAGTTCCTTTTAGATGTTCCCATCCTCCCTCGTATGAAGAGTCTCATGCTTTGCTTTGCTGTGTCCTTGCAGTGTTTTAAATACATAACTTATGTTTCTTCTCCTTGACAAATGTCACTGTGTAGAAAAATATAACTTGAAGTATGTGGAGATACATCAATTGCAAGCCAGCAAATGATCCAGCTTCCACGTTCTTGATTTTTGTCATAACTGTTTTTTTCACCACTTACAATGAATCTTAAAACCTAAACTCATTTCAAAAGTTAGCTTTTTTTTTTTTTTTCTTTTTTCTCTGCTTTCTGTATTTCTTTTTTTCTGACTTAGGTAGTGCTTCCTGTGACAAGAAAGTGCTGTTGACAATATACTGTCTTCCAGTCTGTGTCATCTTTCCATAGAAAGAATATTTTAAAAAATTATGCAAAACTAGTCATGGGCTTTGTCTTACAGTTCCAAAGAATTAATTTTGGTGTTAATTTGAAACCATTAAAAATGACTACCACATGACTATTATTCTGATGAAACCTTTCTAGAAGCATAATCTGTTATTAAATTTTCCCCATTTAAAATTCTTTATCACTCTCTCTGTGCTCACTGCTTTTTTNTTTTTAATTTTTAACATGGAAGGTCTTGGTCTGAAATTATTTTTTTTAAGAAGTTTTTGAAACTTTTCCATTATGTAAGTAGGAAGGGAAAGAGCTAATGGGTTTGTGCTCTTTCGCACTCCCCTAAGTTGATAAAGGCTTTGTTTTTTCATTGCTAACTACATTATTTAGTCCATAGAGTCAATTAGTGCCTTTGGGTACCATATTTTCTTGAAAATTACATACACTTTTGTGCATGTTTTTATCTCCTAATGCCTAGGTGCTTGTATTATCTTCTGTGTGTTATTTTTCAGTTGATACTTACCAGTACTTATATTGGGTAACATCTGCTGTTTTGGTTCTTCATTGCAATAGCTCCCTTAAGACTTTCAGTACAAGAAATGATTTCATTGTTAGCAGCTACAGTGCTACAAAAACAATCTTATGGTACCAGTATAATGGTATAGATTCTTTTTATTTGGTACAAGCAAGACAAGGGCTTTTGATGATTAGAACATTTGCTCAAAAACTTGGTTTTCAGATTTTTACATATTATGTTTTGCTGGAGAAAAAAAAGCTTGGTGCAAACAAAAAGAGATCTTGTATTATTTTTGATAATTACTTGTTAAGTGCATTGTTGCACTTACTGAAACCCTTAATTCTGTAGCTAAGTCCCTATTGTTCAAGTGATATAGTATTTTTTGCTTACTTTAAGTTCTAAGTTGTCTTGCACATCGGATATTTTTAAAGGTGTGTGTAAGTTTGTGCACATCCTGTTCTTAGCTGTATCCATCGCACTGAGCATGCTCTCCAAAATGTAAAGAAGCGAGGAGCACGTAACATACGCATCCATAATTAGAAGGGAAAATTTTACTCCATAAAGAAATGCCTATATTAAAATACATAACTGTAGTTACCTTCCTGTATAATTCTTTGCATTACAACATTTTTGATGACCTAGCTAAAAAGCTGTGTGCTCTTTTGTTTCTGTTTTGCTTCTTATGACAAATGAAATCAATGCCTGCAACTCAGCTGTGTCCCTAAGGCAGGTAGGGTAGAGTAGAGGCTTTCCATAGTGCACACAGCTCAGGACTCCCTGCAAGGCCCATCAGGACCCAGCTGACACAAATGATCAGTTCCATATTCCCATGCTGACTGGAGGTGGGGGCAGAAAATGACATAAGACTGAACTTCTATTTCTAGATCATCAAAATGTTTAGGTCCTTCTGCGCTGCAGAGCAGGCTGTCTCAGACAGCTAAGCCTCTGAAAGTGGATGAGAGAGCTTTTCAGCACAGCTTTATGCTAGCAGTGTCTAAAATCAACTGATTCAGAGATTATGCTTCCCAAAGGTGTGACTTAGGATAACCTTGGCCCTCAAATGCGGGAGTGTGTTCCCAGCCTCTCTATGTTCCCAGGAATGGACTTTCACACCTCTTGATGCAACAGGAGTTACCTAATTCTGAACTAAACATCATGAAAATTTAATACTAAATCCATGCAGCCATAGCCCAACTATCTTTACAGCTTCTGACCCTTCTATGTCCAGGTATGTGATCTGAAGGGAGAAGAAATATGGAGGAGTTAGAAAAGGAGTTCAAAGAGAACTTCAACTACTTGGGGAAACCAACTGAAACTGAAAACTTGAGAGGACAAAACCCTGCCCAGGTTGCCATAAGGGGAAGTTAAGTCTTTATATAGTAAGATACATCCATGTATCCTGTATCCTGTTAGAAAAGCAGTCACTCCAATCACTGCATGCCGGTGATGACAACTTCTCAACTGAGGAAGCCACAGCAGTATGCACGCAGTCTCACCTACTATTTAAAAAAAACTTTTACACAGGTGCAGTAGTCTAATGCTTTGCTCAAAAGCAGGACCACCATGGACTTGGTCCCAGTGCAGGTGGGTGCACAAAGTGGGGAAAATCAGGCAAGCCAGGAAGACAACAAGCTGGTAGCTACCCTGATAACAATGATATAGAACAATATTGTTAATAAATCTGCCTCTTCTCTATATCATCCCTATTGTTGCTTTGTTCTGTAGTGGTTCTGATAAGTAGCAACAGCCTCTGATCTAGCGGCCTGCACAAGAGGAATTGTGTGGTCACTTTTTCAGGATACAGCTGTATTTTCTTTGACTCAGAGAGAAATATAGCAAAGGAGTGACAGTGCTGACTTGCCTACCTTTTCCACAAGAAGGTAAATTTTGGCTAAGGATGTTTGATTCCTTCAAGAAATCATGAATATTGTTTTTGTTCAGCTGACAGAAAGTGAGGAAGGGGAATAGGCAGACCTAATGAGGCTTAAATTAAATATGCTCATGTTCTTTGGATCCGGATTGTTTTACAATAGCCTTTTAAAGATCATCACATTGGTAAACACATACTTCACTGCAGATTGTTTCAAGTCCTCCCTAGTAAGCTGTGCCCCACTGTTAAACACTGTCAGCTCTTCCACGTCTAGCAACAATACATTTGCATAATCACCTGTTTAACTAAAATACTTTCGAGTAATGCTATCTCAGGAAAATTTAAATAATAGTCTAGAGTGAATATGTACCTCTTTCTAGTCAGTTTAAACAAATCAAGAACTACTTTGTCCAGGGGACAATTTACTGTGTCTCACCAAATAGGTCTCTCTTGATTGACATAGCCTATATTTTTGCACATGTGACAAAGCCTAGATAAATTCTCCAGTAGCACTGTGTATTTGGGAGCAGTATCAAACATCTGAAGTCTGTCTCTTGGATTTTTTCAGTCCTTTGATTTATCTTTCATTTATCCTTTATAAGATATTTTTTCAGTAGCACTCTCAACTCTCCATTCTGATGATTTTAAATCCCCTGTATGAATTCAAGTTTCTGCCTTGATTTTTTTATGGCCTGAAATGTTCTATACAAGCTAGTCTGCTGCTTTTGGGGTTCTCATCCCAAACTTCTACAACTTATACTTTCTCTGTATTTTAAAAATCACTTTAATAGTAACACTGTCTAAGTTTGGATTTTATTCCAATTAGATTTTATCAAATGCTCTAGAGAATTTGATAAAACAAGTCAACAAGTTTCCCCTCAGCATGAAATTAATTTGCAAACCATCAATTTATAATTAAAAAATAACCTTCTTACTTTTAGGGTGGTGTTTGATTAGCCTGTTTTGGCACTCCAGTTGTTTACAGCTGATGTTGATCTTCTATAAATAAGGACATGAGTCTTAGGCTTAAATGCCCAAACATTTTTCTCTGCTTGGACTTGGCTTTTGTCAGTGTCAGAGGCTTTTGTCATCAAAACATTGATCTACAATTTTAGCATGTTGCTTTATGAGAATTTTACTAGTTCATTCCTTTGAAACATTTGTAAGCAACTTATATTTGCATTTGATGTTGCATTTCCTCAGGTCTTTGTTGTAGCACTATAATGAGTTTAAGATTCTGAACCAAGAGCATAGTCAGGAATTTCCTGACCACTCCAAAGCATTCTTGTATCATTTCCTTGGCTTGGTAGACATTTTCTCTTCAATATATTTAAATGTAAAGAAAAAGTTTTTCTTTTGTTTCTCTAAAGAGTGGTGGCAGTTCATTCTTTTAGCTGATCTGGTTCCTTTTGCCTGAATGGGATGTCCTTAGGAACATGAACTGTGGAGCCATTGGGTTCTCAGCTGCTAGCTGTGTTTCAGAATCTCTCCATCCCCAAGAAGTCTTCATCCTTTTCTCTGATTGTTTTGATTCTTTGATCCTTTAACAATATCACACTCTTGATGAAGCCAAGATTTTGCACCTGCAAATTACTGTTGCCTATTTTTATCTTTGCCAGCTTATGATCGACCTACACTTCTTTTTTGTATGTATTTTTAATTGCTTTCCACTACCTCTCCTTTTAATGCTGTTAGCTTATTTGACATCACACTGGGTTAGTACTCCAGTGCCCAGCTTAAAGTTAATAAATGTCCCATTTACTTTCAGGATGACAGCCTATTTATCTTCTGGTGCAATGATGGGCACTGCTCCCATGAAATATTCATCCAAGGAAGTTGTGCGTCTCTTTGCCTATGACGTGCATACTTGACTTGTGCCTGCAAACTTATGCACTGATGTGAACCACTGCACGCCTTTCCTTTTTTTTTCCCATATAACAGATATTGCACTGTTTTTCAGTCTATGCAAGTCCATGGTCTTTCTGGGGAGGCTTTGTTTTGAATTATTATGCCTTAGCTGTATTTTCTGTGTTCTAAATTTTCAGTGCCACCCACAGTTTATAATATTGTACATCTCCCCAAATTTTCCTCTTGATGTCTGATTCCTGCTGCTTGGTTCATTCTACTTGCAGTATTGAATTAATTCTGCTTTGTTGGATTAATGCTGATTAATTCCGTATCTTCTATATCTATTCTAGCAAAATAAACAAGGCTAAGACATGGGCCTGAGAGCTACCTCTTATCATTGATACTGCTAAGCTGTATGCATGGTCTCCATCAGAGTTTTGCCCCATTTCTGGAATAGTATGTAGCATGAGTCAAAGACTGCCTCAATAAGCAGTATGGATTTGGCCAGACTGTTTCTGGAGATAGTCTAGAGACGCTGTATGGATGCGGACTGCACTATGCCAGTTGACCATAGGGTCAGAGAATGGTGCCCGGACTCTTTTATCCCTTGCCATAAAAATAGCCTGTGAGTCCCTTTTTCCTCCCATCTCTCCCTTGCCAGATTTAAATAACAATCTGGTCTTTGTCAGGAACTTGATTAGTCCTGCCAGAATGACAATACTTGGATAAATTGCCTTGGATAAACTGCAAACTCTTTACTCTTTCTTTAGATATCCTCAGATTTAATATATCTCCCTCAGATGAGAGGACAGTAGTCACGTTTTTGAAATGTAGTTTCATAGTTGGCCTCTTTTATCGGAGCTAGCTGAAAATTATAGAGCACATGAAATGCATTAAAATCTGCTGCTGTCAGTAATAGGGTTATTTTCTGATGGTCTTCTTTGACATGGGCACCTATTGATTGCAAATGCAGAATGAGACAATTTTATTCTCTTTCTCAATTGTTTTGATTCAGTGACCTGCCAAAAACTGGACCTTCTTGACACAATTTTAAGTCAGTAATAAGTATTCCCTTCTCTAGAACTGTTTCCAATTGTGCTTCAGAGATCCTTAATTCTCCAATCGTCTTGTTTTCTTCAGCTATTATTTACTTGTATTTTGCAACTTCTGTATACTATGTGGTGCTTGGTCTCAAGCACTGAGCATTAAATTATTCAATCATTAGTTACAAATAGTCTACATAACTGAACGGCCCTTTTACAGATTTTCTCTTCCCAAAGCTGAACCATTTAAAAGTACAGCTTCCAGCATCATCCTACCAACCTGGGCCGTTGTTTTTGTGGAGGTGGTATGTTATTTAACTGTTTTATTTCTGATAAGATAAAAACAGGAGCATACAACATTGCATTACCTCATTTTTAAGTTTGGGAATGCTAAACTGGGGAAAAATGTGAAAGATAGCTGCATCAGTGCATCTATACTACAAATATATCACGACTTTTTATAAAAATAAAGTAGAAAAATGAATTTAGTAGAGATGTTTCTTTTTTGTCCTCTTTCAGCAGTTATGTTTCACAACTGAAATGACTAACTAACTAAGCCAAAATCTGCTCTAATTTGAAAGACTGTAAATACTTCAATCTTTAGCACTGATGTTCCTATGTTAGGAGTCTGGCTTTCCTCCATTCTCTCTACTGTCAACAGAAATAGACAGCCATTTCCTCAAGGCAATGGTTTTAAGTATTCTGCCTGACCCTGCCATTTTACTTCACTCTCCAAAACCAAGTTGAGTATTAAGCAACTCGAGCAGAGCTACAAATCTTCACGGAGACTTCATCAGATCCCATCCAAGATTCTGCAAACTCATCTATTTCTTTGGCTTTACCTTTAGGACTAGATTTAGTTTCAGACAGAAGTCAAGATCTCTTCGTCATTGAGATGCTATATAAACATTATTGAGAGTTCTGTGCATTTCATTCTATATTGGTTTCATTTTATAGCATGTGAAAGCTTGTTTCTTAGAGCACATTTCCTTCAAAAGCAAAGTCTAAGTAACTACACTGTGTGTTCATCTTTTTTTTTGTAACATTAAATACTGGGAGAGGGTAATACTAATGTTTACTCTGTTCTTGATTTTTTTTCACAGTTCCTTCCTGAGGATTTATGTTATATCAGTTGTTTCATGACTTACACTCTTTGCTTTGTACATGCTTTAATTTGACCGTGTGAGGGTGCACTTATTAAAAAACAGACAAATAAACAAGGAACAAGGAACCTCCCCTCCCCATGATAGTGGAAGCCTCAAGAAACACATTAGAATATAATTGTTATTGATGTGTGACCATATTTTCACTTCCCTGGAGAGAGTTGGTCATTTCACTGAAGTGTGGGGGATAAGAGTGATCCATCACTCACTGCCATCATGCATGTGTTGTTATCAAACCAAATAAAGTGCTATTGCTATCTGGGAAGCAAAAGTTAGGAGTTGTAGTTGCTAAGAGTTTGATATATGGTTATTGCTACATGATTTATCTGTAATTGTAAATATTTTATTGCTTTTCATCTCTTTTTAACTACAAATGATGTATTGTGGAATAATGAAAACTAGTTACTTTGTTCAATAATAAATTTCCTTTCTGAGTATTCTTTCATGGACAGTTGATTTTTGCAGTGGCATAAATAGATGTTTTAGCTTTTTATTGATAGCTAAATTATCATACTACTTATGGTCCTGTTGTTTTTGCCAATGCTGCAGCAACATCTGGTGGTTTGGTGAAAGCTGATCAAGTGAAGGTTTTCCGTCTACGGAATTTAAATGAGGTTTTTGAAACTCCATCCTGTCTCTCAGGAATGAGCTCTGCAGGGAGTTATGCAAAAGTTTTTCATTTCCCTCCTGCTGCTCTGCCATAGTTTAGAGTTATGTCTTAGTAAATAGAAGTGTGCTATGTGTTTTGACTTGTAACTGTGCTTATGTGTGGAGATGTTTACAGAGGTGTTTCATAAACTATGGATAGCCCTGAACCCTTTTCTCCTCCAACAAAGATATTGTGTAATCTTCATGAATTTGAATTAGTATTGTGAAAATCTCTAAGAACAATTATACTTGCGTACCTGACTTTTTTTTGCTTGATACTTTGCATGAGTATCATACTAGTCTTTTAAGGATGCTTGTAACTTCAGATATGACTATCTTATTTTTTATGGTTAGTTAGGTAGAATATGCTTATCCATGATTGTATTTCAAAATTGCCTAATGTTTGAGAGGTTATGATACTTCTTCTAAATTTTGTAAACATGTTTATAGAATCACAGAATGGTTGAGGCTGGAAGGAACATCTAGAGATCATACAGTCCAACGCCAGCAGGGACATCCAGAGCATGTGGCACAGGGCGGCATCCAGGCGGGTTTGGAAGATCCCCAGAGAAGGAGACTCCACAGCTTCCCTGGGTAGCCTGTTCCAGGGCTCTGTCACCCTCACAGGGAAGAAGTTCCTCCTCACATGGAAATGGAAATGCCTATGTTTCAGCTTACACCCATTGCCCCTTGTCCTGTCACTGGCCACAAATGAGAAGAGTTTGGCCCCATCCTCCCTACATTCCCCCTTCCTGAACTTATACATTTTATTCATATCCCCTCTCAGCCTTTTCTTCTCCAGAGGAAATAGGCCCAACTCAGTCTCTCCTCATACGATAGATGCTCCACTCCCTTAATCATTTTTGTTGCTCTCCGCTGGACCCTCTCGAGAAGCTCCACGTGCCTCTTATACTGGGGAGTCGAGAATTGCACCTAGTACTCCAGGTGCGGCCTCACCAGAGCTGAGTAGAGGGGCAGGATCCCCTCCCTTGACCTGCTGGCAACACTCCTCCTGATGCAGGCCAGGATCCCATTGGCCTTGGCCATGAGGGCACACTNGTAGAGGGGCAGGATCCCCTCCCTTGACCTGCTGGCAACACTCCTCCTGATGCAGGCCAGGATCCCATTGGCCTTGGCCATGAGGGCACACTGCTGACTCATGGTTAACTTAGTGTGAACCAGGACTCCCAGGTCCCTCTCCGTGGAGGTGCTTTCCAGCAGGTCGACCCCTAATCTGTACTGATGCCTGGGGTTATTCCTCCCCAGGTGCAGGACCCTGCACTTGTCCTTATTGAACCTCATGAGGTTCCTCTTTGCCCAACTCTCCAGCCTGTCCAGGTCCCTCTGGATGGCAGCACAGCCCTCTGGAGTGTCGGCCACTCCACCCAGCTTGGTGTCATCTGCAAACTTGCTCAGGGTGCAAGTCCAGGTCATTGATGAATAAATTGAACAGCACTAGGCCCAGTACTAACCCCTGGAGACACCACTGGCCACAGACCTCGAGCTGGACTTGGCTCCATGTTCTTTTTGTCTTTTTAGCTTCTTCTCTACTAGAAGATAGATAATTTTTTTAGGATTACTTAAGACTCTAAAAACACATATAAAGATCAGTGCTGGTTCTAGAATTCTTTAACTGAAATTTTACTTGTTTTCAGTGTTTGTATATGTGGATAAGATAGTAAGTAGAATACTGTGCATATATCAGATAGTATTAAAATCCTAATATAAAACATTTTTCATGATGAGTTCTTATTATAAAATTCTGTTTAGTTATCATCGTGAAAATTCACAAATAAAACATATTTTGAAGTCATTATGTACTGCCTACAATTTTTACATGGCCTAATCCACTGATTTTAATGGAATTACTCCTGATTTATACTGGTGTAACTGAGAGCAGAATAAGTCTCATAGACTTCCGGTAGTAAAAAGATATGAGGCATTAAATTGCATGTGGTAATTAGAAGAATAAATGAAAACAATTTTAACATGTTGTAAACAACACTGAGAATAGTCAAAATTTATAACTTTTTCCAAAAAGTAATCCAAAAGACTCACTAAAAGTTTATGTTCTCTTATATGCATCTCTTAGCTCTGCTTCATTACACAGAACTTAGTATAGGAAAACTCATAGGAAATCTGAACAAATACCTTGGGCTGCTGCTCTTCAAGGAGCAGAGCAAGGCGAAAGCCTCCTGCCTGCAGAAAGCAGGGAGATCTTGCTCTTTCATTCTCCGTACCCTTATTACTTACCAAGGGTCTCCCTTCTCCCTTGTGCTGTGAGAGCACTGGTGTTTTCTGGACCTTGCACAGAGGTATTTCAATTTATTATCCCTAAACAAAACCAACAATTTGTTTTCTTCTCATTTAGCTGTATTTATTTTAGGGAGATGAAATGCTCTCTGAAGAGGTCCTCACTGATTCAGCTGGCAATTGGTATCTTGCTACAGCGCAAAGATGTTTCCCCATTTTTGCAGGAGCTAATTTTGGAATATGTTGCCTTAAACAAAGCAACTTGGTTGGCAGCTCTTGCTGAGCTGTGGCCAGTAGCACCCTGCTGTGTTCCGCTGATGAGAAGAAATTAACAACAACGAGGAGCCTCTGTCTTTCTCAAAAGCAAGATGCCGCTGATACCCTACTTGTGTCTCAGAATGGCATTAGTACCTTGCTTTTTGATCATATATAGAATGCTGTTTATAGTTACATAGTTGATTTTACCGATTCTTTTCTCCTTATAAATAAATTTTAAAAATGAATAGGCAAATAAAGAATAGACATGTGATTAACAGTCATTTCAGTCTCTTCCTGGTTGGAAAACAGATGCTCTCCTAGCTCATCACACCTTATTCATCTTATCCAGGATGGATCCATCACACCATCACACCTTATCCAGGAACACTTGCCATGCATCAGGATCTCCACCACTTTCTTCCTGCCTCGGTATGGCTTCAGGGTTGCTACTAATTTTTCACCTTTTCTGTCCCCTTCACAAAATTAAAATGTCAAACTAATAAGCATGTGGCTGCATTGTGCGTCCTGGCATTGTTAGTTCTAAAAGAACTAACTAAAAGAGCATGCACATGAACTATGAGATACTAATGAACATGGCATGAACTAATTAAAAAGCCTGGGCATTCGAGCTGCCTTCCTTAGAGCAGCAGATCTAAGGCCCTGTGCTGATCTCGTGTGAGTAGTTCTTCAGCAATGAGATGCACAAGGAAGACTCTGAGACACTGTAGGACTTCAGCCTGTTCCAAGGTGTTGCTTCAGGCTCAAGATCCAAGTAGCACCAGGGTTTTTACACTGAGCTAAGGGAAATACATTGCACAATGACATAATCTATCATGTATTTATGTGGTGTTACTTTGTTGTGCTTTATTTGTTATATGTTTCAGCATTTTGTGGTATCTAAGGGTATTCTTGCTACCTTCTGTGACATAAAATGCATTATTTATTAAAATTATAAGAAGGATACTTATTACTGAAGTACAGAGATTCAAGAACATGAAATTCTGATGCTGTCTGTGCTACATGACCTTGAACATGAATGTTATTTTCTATATTCCCTGGTTTTCCTTTCTGGAAACAGCATACTGATTGTGACAGAAATGTCACACTTGTTAGTATTATAAAGTGTTTCTTAGATGTTAAGAATCATAACAGTAACAATTAATTATCAAACTAGCAAATGGATAGCACCTTCAGACTTCCAAAGAAGTTTATAGGAATCAAAGCATAGAGAAACACCTTGCAGAACTGCTTTCATTCTCATGGACAAAATTTTGGAGTAAATTATATTGGTGCTTGGTGCTTAATGGTGCTTGTAGGTTACACAAATATCCAGAAAGTATAACGTGCCATAACTCAATGTTTCCACAAAATTTATTAATGAATTATTTAACCTGCAGCTTTTTAGTGCCATTCTTTCTTGGCTTGCATTATAGGTGGTCTTATTCTGAGCAGAAATTCTTGGTAATACTGAATAATACAGTCTGCTAGCTTTCTGATGTTGACAGTTTTTTTAATGAGGACTTCCTGGTATAGATACAATGTGCTTATTTTACTTCATAGTAATTATGGTACTGTATTGTATTTTAATGTATTAAGAAGTTCATTATCAGATGAAGCTTATGCCATTAACCAGATACAATATATTGTTCAGCTATTTCAGAGGGCAATATATGTTGCATATTCTTGCATAATGCCCACTTCTCTTTTTCCTGTTTGGTTGGCTCCAAAACCTAGCCATAGCAGCACTCATCATGCACTAGTTTCCTGGGGTTTGCCTATCTGGAAGGGAAAGAGTGAGAGAGTCTTATTACTTTCTTGTGGGTATGCCTTGAGTTAATTCAATAAAGGTCTTACAGAAAGATTTACAAGAGCAAAATGTTGCATTATTTGCTATTCATACAATCAGCTTTCCTAGTTCCCTTTTTCTGTTCCCATCTGTAAAAAAGGAGTAAGACATCAGTTAGTAAAGCATGCTCTAATAAAAAGGGAAAAACAAGATGAGAAGCAACTTCAACAAATGGGAGCAAGGAGAGGGGATTCCTCTTTACACTTTTAAATAATTCTCCAAAGAGATGATCTTTTTTGGAAAGAAGTCATCCTGCATCAAGAAATGTTGGGTGGCAAATAAAAAGCTGAAGCAGATTAAACCTGTAGGATTGAAATCCTTAAAGGCAGACTGATAAGCTCCCCCTGCCACCCACTTCCCCTCCTAGCAGGCATTGTCACCAGCTCAGGGTTCCCTCAGAAACTGTGGCTTGGGGGACACAGCCAGGTAGGTGGAATTTCAAATCTGCAAAAAACATGTTTTCCCTGGCATTGCTGGAGAGGGCAAATCCATTTGAAGGAATTCAAATTTCTCCCATGAAATTTCAGCAAGTACTTCTGTAATTTCCTCAAAAACAAACACACAAGCAAAATAAGTACTAGAATTTTGAAAAAAAAAAAAAAGCTTCTTCCAGGACCCACAGGGAAGGAGACTGGACTCATTTAGGGGTGATTTCAAGGTAAATAGTCACTGAGAATAAGACTGTTCTTAATATCAGAATTTTGGGTTTTATTTTGTTTTAAATACTTTAAACAGCTTCTTTAAGTCTGATCACAAGAAGAATTTCAGCCCTATGCAAGTGCCTTCAGCTCCTGAATTCTACCAAGGCATCTGACAAATTATTTTTTGATAAATGCAGCAAACTTGCCTGATCTCTGAGAAGAGTTCTTTGGCAGTTTCCGACAGTCATCCAAGGATGCAGTGCTTCCCTGGGCTGTATTAGACTTGCCAATAGGGCCATCGTTGCTGACAGCTTGATATGATGTTAGCTGTGCTGAGTGTCAGATGCGAGTGGCTGATGCCACCGTACTGCAGTGCTCCCCATTTGTTGGAAAATTAGATGGTGATTTAGAAAAAAGGGCCGACCCCCCCTCCCCAACCCAGCTGCTTAAGCTGCTGACTGCTTAAGGGTTTTTTTTTCTGTGCTGGGTGTGTAATTTGAGCGAGTGGTAGCGAACATGCCTGAGGTGTTAAGAGAATGATGCGCTTTCTATAGGCATGAATACTCTTAAATAAAACAGGAACACCTTCCTGTCATTTGTTGTCTCCTGGAAAGGTTTTTTAAAAGGAAACGGAAGCCAATTAGCCCGGAAGTTTAACCTCTTTTAGCTTAGCTTCTTTTATGGGAGCTTTTTAACCTTTTAAATAAATCATTTTCTTTCTTTTCTCTCCTCCCCTTTGAATCAGTTGCTAGCATTTCTCATGCTGGGCCTGAGGAGCAGGCTGCTTAAATTCAAGAATGATTTTGAGGGGATAAAGTGTACAAGATTTTGAATTCTTGCCATAAGTCCCTGGCAGACAGCCAGGAAACCTCAGAGGAATAGGGCTAATGAAGGGAGGGTAAAGGAGATCTGGAGAGTGTGGCTGGTAATGCAGTATTCATTTAATTGGGAGCAGGTATTGGTGCAAACTTCTCCATTTTAATTGGAAAAGGGAAGGGGGGTGTTAAGGAAGATGGAGTAAAATAAGAATGCATAAAGTTTTCAAGCTGAGGAGCCAAAGGCAGGCCTGTATATGGCAGAGAAAGAACTCAATTTAGGGCAATTTGCTCTGCAAGCTGGGCTGCAATCTCCCCTGGGGATAGGGATGAGGAAGAAAATGAAACCAAAAGAGAACTTGATAAAATCACCTAGCACAGACAATCTCAGTAGAATAGGTTTTACTGAGTTAAATCTGCCCCAATCAATGTGATTCTTTTCATATAAGTTACAAATAAAAAGCCACAAGATTACAATAAAAATCGAGGATGTAATGCTGCTGATGTAGCACATGGGAGTCTTAAGGACTTGTTGTGGAATATAGGATTTTTGCAACCATCATGTTTGGTTTTTTTTCACCTAGCTAGGAGAAAAAAAAATCATCTCTGCCTCCCTCCTAGCCTTTTATTATCTTTAAAGTAAGGTTGGTGGTAATGTGTGAACCTTACAGAGCTTAATTTTCAATATGCTGCAAGGCTCGTCATGCTTTAGTCCTGAAATTTGTTAAGCCCGAACTCACTCCTTATTCCTTGTTAAGAGAACTCAGACCTTATTATACACTCCTTTTTACCTTTGCATATGAGGGAAAAAAAGGGAATTGATACTTCCCATGTCTTTCCACCCATTTCTACTGCTGGGCAGGTGAAAACATGAGAGCAAGTGCCTGCATGAAGACCATGCCTGCATGAGAGCAAGTGCCTGCCTGCATGAAGACAGGGGGAAGGAGTCATTTTGTTGTTTGCTATAGCATATGCACGCTGTGTCTTTCTCAGTACAGAAGTTGAAAGAATTGGTGTACTAAGGCTGCTGCAAAGTTGTACTGCATCTGAGGACAAGCACTAGTGTTTTCTGCCTTTCGTGTGCAGCAGTGGGACAGGACAAGGGCTGTGCATTCCAGGAGCTCCTTGGAAAAGATGCTGGCAAGAGCTACGAGCATCCTAGATAGATGTCTGCCTTTTGCCTGCACAGGCGAACAGTGGAGGCAGATGAAGTGGTTTCTACAGGGTCATCAGTGGAGGAGGTGGTTTTGGATCAGGATAACCGAGAATGGATGATATGAGACACACTCCAAAGGCTTGGAGCCTTTGGCTGGAAGAGCAAGGACAGGGGTAGAAAAAAGGCAGGACTGAGCAACCACATGATGGGGAAGGTTTCTAGTTGTACAGTCCTGCATGAGAGAAGAAGAGACTGGCTCGGGAACTGCCTGCTATTCCAAGGAAAAGAAGCCTAAGGGTTCGCTGGACAGCCACACATGTGTACAAGTGTACTGTTTTTACATGGATCAAAATGTTACTTGTTGAGAAAATATAGTTTTAATTGCTGAAATGCGTCCTTATTTTTAGCAGTGTATATTTTATGTTATGTTGAGTCCTCTGTATTTGTAAAATAATCACTGAATTCTCAGGCTATACGTGAACGCCCTAACATCAGTACAGAGCTTCTAGTACTTGCATTGTACTGTGACATTTGCAGAGATATTTCAGGGAACCAATACATCATTTGTAGCAATAAAGGCAGATTATGTGAAGTTACAGTGGTAAGGTGGGATAAAACTCCTATTTTTTGTGGTGATAAAAATAACAGGGAAAAGATTTTTATTCCTTTTGGACTTCAAAAATCATGATTAATCCATGATAGTAGATCATCATTGATAGTAAGTCAGATAGATTCTGATTTTCTGTAAATTGCTACAGTTCTGTCAGAGGTAACTATGTTGATATAATCTGACTAATCTGACATGCTGTCTTTTTTTTTTTTTTTTTAAACACAACACAATAAAAAGATAAAAAGACTAGGAGCAAAATTCTTGTCTTAGAGAAAGCAAGGAGACTTTACTCAAGTCTCATTTTACTAGTGTAGTTGAAAGGAAAATTTGATCCAAGGCTTACTAAGTAGTAATTATGGAAAATAATTTTGACATAGGCTAAATGATAGTCACAGAGTTGCATTTCCCAATGTATGTGAAAACTTTTAATAATAATTGGAATTTACTGTAAGGCAGATTCTTAAATTCCACACTTTATTTACTTTAGATTAACAGAATATATGATTCACTAAATGAAATCTTGTTCTCAAAAATATTTAAAAAGTCAAAGTCTTTGGTATCTGCTAAGTACCTGTGTAAGACCATTCAATCATGGAAATATCAGTGACTTCAAAGATTAATTTTGATTTATATTCTGTTATTAAAAGTAGGAAAGTGGAAAGAATAATGTTTCTTGTTCAAATTTTGCTCTGTTTTTTTTTTTTTTGTTTTACTTTGTACATATGCAGGTTAGGTTAACAATGCAAGATATTACCCATAATTACAGAAAGGCTGTAGTTCTGTCATTTTTTACTTCCTCATTTTTTTGAGTTGTATTGAAATCTCTATTTTAGTCTCTCTCCAGTTTGTTCTTCTTTCCATTGACTACACTCTCCTTCCAAATAAGAGTATTTAAGGACTTCTTTGTTTGAACAGTATATACTATTTCAGACCTTTTAAGACAATATCTGAATTTGGACAAATTATCTCCCACTGAGTATAAGGACCTTCATCAGCCTGTTGTTGATAGGAATGATACCTGCTTTAACAACACTACTATTGAAAGTAGGATTTTCTACTCATATTTACAGATCTATGAATCTATAATCTATATTAAATTTGCTTTTTACATAACTGTACGTATGATTGCATTTACATTCAAATGCTTGCTTTCTCCTGAGTGATTTTCCATATCTGTTTTCCTATTGTGGGTTTGAATGATCCTTTTGGCTTAGCTTTACCATCTGGTACATCTATATCCATGCTTGTTTGCTGGACAAAATGCATGGTGAAGGAGGAATACATGGTAAATCCAACTTGAGTTTAAACCGTGTCCTACTCCTTGGCCTATACCCTTTAAAGCTTTGGGGCTTTTTTTTTTTTTTTTTAGTTCTCTTTTGCCTACATTTTTTTCCCTCACTTTTTTTATCTCTTTTATGATTTCCTTGATGTATATCAACTTGCCTTAGAAGTTGGGAGGAAGAGAGTCCCTTGTCAGATGGGCATACTGGAAGACTTTACTGTCTCAAAGAGATTATCCTTGGAAAATGCTTAGGGACCCAAATCCTGTTAAGAGAAGCAAAGGAGGTAAATCTGTTAGCTGAGTCTCAGATCTGACTATCTTTGAGCGTTTCAGTGAAGCTCAGCCCTGTCTTTTCTTCCAGCCAGGAAAAAGGGTGTCTTTGGACTACAGCTCAGTGACTAGGGCAAGGGAGCAGCCCCCTGTACACAGCCTCATAAAGGCAGTTTCTCTAGTGTCATCCTTTTCTTTTCATGCTGTGAACTTCCTCAAAAGGATGAGGAATAAGAGAAGGCTCATGAGACCTACTTTTGAACTTAATGCTGACAGTGACACAAACACTCTGATGATAAGGCAGAGGAGACGAGAAAGCTTGGGCCTGCTCATCAAATAAACGTTTAGTTCCAGGGAATCTTCGAAATACAACTTTGCTTTTGGAGGGTCATCCTTTTCTAGAATATCCTCTTCTTCACAGAAGGGACTGCTTCTGTCATACAGAGCCCTGAACAGTCCTTCTAATCAGCCACCAAGTTAGTCTTTGCCTTTGGTCACAGTTAGCTGGCTGTGGCAAGTTGCTTTGACAGCTCTGCCCACGCCTTGTTATTTCTGTTAAGATGTGCAATTCTACACTTACCCATTAGATGAGCTCTCTCCTGGAGACTTATTAGGGAGTTTTTCTTCTCAGTGTTTTCAGCTACTGAGGCCACTTACTAAATGCTGGTAAATGAGATACAAAAGCCCATACAAATCACAGGTTCCTTTTGTTTGGTAACAAGAGCAGTGGCCACAAACTGCTACTCTTCCTCCTCCCTGTTTTGATCTGGTACTTAAGGCAGGGTCCTTGTCCCTATACTTCCAAACCACAGTGCAGCCAATTTCTTAAAGACCCTCACTATTCAACACCTTCAATTTTCATCCAATATTTCAGTGGTTCTCTTCTTGGCTTCTCAAACTGAAATTCTCTCTCTTTCTCTTTTTTCATCCTAGGGTGAACATCCTTTTTGTGAGATGATTTTAGCTCACACAGTAACCTTTTGTAACATGTGTCAACTGCACCTCAGTTGAAATTGCAGTTTATAGCAACTGTTCTTTATCTAATACACCTGCTATATAGTTGCCATAAGCAAGATAAAACTACCTACTATGGTCCAGTCATGTTCTCAAAGATTATCTGAACACCATCTTTGAGGGAAGTTCCCATTTCATTGCCTGCAAAGCTGTTGTGTAGACTTCTGCACTTGTCTTTTTGTTTAGGCAGTTCTGCATTCATATGGTTTCTCTGAGTTTTCTTTGTGTTCTGAGTTTTGTTTTTCCTCTGATGACCTATGAGTGTTACAAAGTTTTGCAATGTTGCAGCAGAAATATGCACATGGACAGTATTTTTCAGGAAAAAAATAACTGTGCTGACCAAGAGCTGGATATTCTTTTGAGATGTGTTGTCCCTAAATTCATCACCGCTTTCCCATTTCATTGGAGTCCTTCTATAAATCTAACTGAAATAAAGAAGGACATAATGTGCCCTTTTATTCTTTACGCACTATATAGATGAGTGGAGAGAAAGTATGTTCGTGTGATAAGGTTCAGATCAAAAGTCTGTAATTCTTAGGCTATATGTACTCTCAGCCACACATGACTACAGACAGCATATGTTGCAAAATACCCTGCAGCTCTAAATAACTTTTCTGATACTATTGTCTTAAATTGTAAGCTGCTAAATCTTATGCTCGACCTCTGCCCTGCTTTCAGGTGGCTTCTCACAATGACAAGAGCTTCTGGGGTCATAACACAATGTTCTGCCATGAGAGACAATTGCAATATTTAATCCCTCCCCCACGAATTTAAAAAGTCTTAATGGGAAACCAATCTAGTCAAGCTAGTAGCTCTTCCCCTGTCCTGTTTCAAACCCATCATGCTTAAATATGGAAGACTGGTACCGAATGCTATATTCTATACAATGTTCCAGTTAGCTCACTAGGGCTTCTTGGATATTAGTGTAGTGTTTCATGTTTATTTTTTTTTTTCTTTTATTCTTTCATAGCTCTGCTCTTCATTGCTAAATTATTTGTTCACAAGATGACAATGTATTTTCTTCCTATGTTGTTTGCATCTGATGAGCTCCAAATTTAATGCAAAAATTTTTATTAATCTGTTAGTGATTGACCTTGCACTTTGAACAGTTAAATGTCACCTCATTTCTATTATTCCAGTCCTAAAGATCATCTATTTTTTCTTGCATGATATTATAATTCCTTGTATTGAAAAATACCTCCTAACATTGTCATCAGCATACTTCATCAAGCAATTCTGATTTTTTTCTGATTAAACAAAGTAGGCCTTCAGAATGAACCATGAAGAATTTTACAAGTAACCTTCCAGATCTGTGCTTAATCTGTTACGAAAGCCTGTTTCTGTACTGTTGTTTAGCCAGCCCTTTCTCCCTCTGCAGCTTTCCTGCTAATTCCTGTCTTCTCCAATTTTATCAGTAATTTTCTGTGTAGCACTCTGTCAGTTCCTTCACCAGTCCAGATAGGTGAGAACTACTCTATTTTCTTTGTTCAGAAAATCAGTTATCTTATCAAAGATAGCTGTCAATTTAAGACTTCAGTAGCTACCTTCAATAAATGGCCGCATTTTATTCTATACTACATTTTCATATTTTCTTCTGGTCCTTGTGTATTTCTTAAAAATTGGGGGAAAAATGACATTTTTTTCCCAGCAATGTATCACCACGTTAAACTTGATATCTCTACCACTGGACTTACAATTTAGGTACTTTCAATCCTTCAGGATTTTACAGTGTAAGTACATTCTTTCTAAGAGTTCTTAGGAACTGAACTTACCAACTATGTTATAAACTTCACCAGAATATTGAATATCTAAGTTAAAAGTCTAGCCAAATGAGGCGCCTTTGAGGCAGCAGAAAAAAATAGATGCATCCAGAACATGATTGTAATCTTTAGAGCAGCAGTGATTAAAGCTACATCAAGATAAGAGCTCGTTATATTAAGTTTTGTATAAACTTGCTCTTGCAAGATTTTCAGAGGTCTTCTCAAGACTGATTTTCCAACACAAATTTAGTTCAAGACTTAATTAACTATATGCTATTGTAATCTCCTGAAATGTTCTATGGCATTTTACCTTGGTAACACACCTCCAAGTCATGTGGCAATGTTGAAGGATCCTTATCAAATCATCAGATGTGCTGATATTTTTCATTTTCGATGTTATCATCAAATGATTCAGGGCTCTTTCTTCCAAATGGTTAGAGGGGACTCATGTTAAATAATGTTTGGCCTTAAAATTTTTGAAATTTAGGGTAAACTAATTGTTGAGAGAGGATGGTTCAAGCCATTAAACTCAAGCATGTCATTTTAACTCCAAATATTTTCCAATTTTTTCTTATGTTAGCAATTTCTGATTCATAGATTCATGAAATTTATACTTTAATATTTTTCATGGAAAGTGATATTGCCAAGAAAGATACTCAGAGAATTTCATGAGCCATTGCATTGTAACAGCCCTGTTGCAAAAATGCACATATATAACTAAAAGATTATGCACTGGGTGTTACTTAACTACTTGTTTTTCTATTGCTCTTTTTAGTTACCAGAAAAATTACTCTGCTGGTCTGAATTTATTCATGATAGCAGTGGTTTCTGTTCTAAGAGCAATTCATTGTTATTTGACTATTTCTTAGAACCACAAAGCAAATACTACATATCTCACTGTAAAGGAGAGGCTGCTCTGGAGGAATCCTCAAGCAGAGCAGTTCTTATGGGTCTTCCCCGGGAACTGTCTTGGGGTAGGAGAGCATCTGAGCTCTACTATTCTCATGTTTTGCTCCATCGGAGGACCAGGGTTACCTTTCGGCTCTACTGCTGGATGTAGCTGTGGTGCAAAGGTGTGCAGGCATTGCTCAGAGATGGACAGCTTTAATTCTTGAGTTATACTACTGACTGTTACACAAGTAAAATTCACAGGAGACTCTCCGAGATTTAGCAAAATTCTTGTCTCATTGTTTTTTCCTTTTTTTTATATTATCCAAATACTGTTTTTTTGAAAGTATGTATGTCTTTGTGTTTAACACAAAATCATAATGTATTGAACAAACATTAAATGCTATAAATCACACTTTATGTGTTAGTAGTGTAACACAATTTTCTAAGTTAATTTTTTAAACAATTTTGTATCTCTCAGATCTGTTTAAGACAGAAAAATTATAACAGTATTTCCTACTTTAAAGGAGAAAATAATCTCTGATTGAATCTCTGATTAATCTCTGCATTTAAATGAAGTTCCCTATAAATTATTCCAGATATGATACATAAAATCACCCCATTTTATCAATGTTAACACATTTTAGCTTCTTGAAAATTTCCATTAACCTTTTTTAGGGTCTCTTTAGCACAGAAGCTTTCCAGACAGCTACTTTATTACCACTGAAAAGAGAATTCCAAACTTGAAAAAAAGTATTCTCCCAAATGAGGAAAAATATTTTACCATGTGCCAAGAGATTCAGGTAAAACTTACAAAATATATGTATTGTACCATTTCAATTCAGTAGGAATCTCCTAAAGGAGGCTTTTCTATACCCAGATGTTGGCTGACACTAAACTGACAACCTTAATAGACTCTTCACACCCTATATTTAAAGTTTTGTGAAAAATTATTATCAGCAAAAACTGAAATGCAGGTGAGTGAGCACTGCTAGAGAGAAAAAGGAGTCAGCATCAGGGGGAATGGCTACATAGATCTTTAGGGGTTTGCCTCTTTCTTTTCCCTTTTCCCCCATACCTCCGTTTCTCCCCATCAGACATCATACATCACTGTATTAATGAATAGCTCTGTGGCTCCTTGTACTTTATACTTTGGTATAAAATCTGCTGCTTCTTCAAATGACTGTGTAACCATGGCAAAATGTGCAAATGGACCAGTCCAACAGGACTGGTGAAAGAACAGCTGATCTATAGCCTGCTTTTCAGGTGGTTTGCTTGGGAAAAGAGAGTCCCTGCTTTGACAACAGATCCACTTGCATGTAAATTCCTTATCCACACCATTTAACTGTCTTGGCTGGAGGAAACCTATCTTTTCTGAAAGATCTCTAAAAGTCATTTTACTGCTCGAAACTGAGGTGTTTGATGATGTATAGTGCAACAAAAGATGGTGGTGTTAATCCTCAGCCATTTCCAAACTCCAGCCCTCCGCTTTTGTCATAAGACATTTTTTTGGCCTGATAGCTAGGGCTTAGTTTCGACCTTGTATCACTGACACTGGTAGAAGATAGATGAAGATATCTTAGGACAAAATCAAGCCTTTATGCTTGTCCTTTGTTTTTCATTGTTCTGTGGGCAGTTACAGGAATCATAGCTGTAAAAAATGTTTCCCTCCTTATTCATTGAGAAAAGTATAGGATATGAAAAAGTGGGTTTTAAGAATGGGTGAAAAATTGCGAAAAGATCTAAAATTTCAAAGCTAATGGGAATACCTTTGTTTATCTTTTTTTTTTTTCCCCCCCCTAACAAATGGATTCGTTGAAAGTTTGCTAATTCCTTGTCTATTTTTCTGGGAAAAGATTTTTTTTGTCTCATTCAGATTGTATTAAAACCACCCTGCTGTAAGTTTCACTGTGTTTCTGCAACTCTGAAGACGTCTTAAACTCTCTCTTGGAAGAAGTCTGCTATGACTGCTGCATTTTTTGGCCATGGTATACATTAGCATACTTATAGAATATAGGATATCATTAGCAAATTATGCAGAAGAAGAAAACAAGATATTATCAGCTCAGGAAATTAGAAATAGTAAGAAGAAAAAGAGACTTGAAACAGAAAACAATCAATCTGCCCCAGCCTATGGCACCCCTGTAATCCTCTATAATGTTTTATGGAGAAAGGCTAAGTTCAAAGTATGACTGGGGACAGTGTCAGAGACATTATGGAAGCTAAGGTTATACAGAAAGATATTATATAGCTGGGAAACTCAGCATTATTTCAAGCTTGCTTTATTATATTTTGTAATGTGAAACCCTAGAGAAAAAAAAATGTGAATAGCACAATTCCTTACATGGTTCTGTAAATAGACTTTGTATCTTTTGTTGCAAATCCTCAGCTTTATACACTTGGGACAAGCTTGTGCCTAGTTGGGAGCAGGTTAGAGAAAGAGCATTGTGGAGCTGAGTGTGGTAATTGCTCCAAACTCATTGTTACCCACTTGATTTCATGTGATCATGGCCAAATCTTCCATCTGTCTCTGCCCTCCAACAATGATTTCAGGACGCTTGGAGCTGAAACCAAACCGTAGATTTTTTTATTTTGGTCTGAGCTCTCACCATCACAACCCTTGATTAAATGGCAGGTTTTTGTTTTCATTGTCTTACCTCCTTTCCCCATTCAGGTCTTGACAGCCTTCCCTCTCAACTGAATACTGTTATCACTTCTTTATTCTAATCCTCTCCCTAGCTGCCTATATTATCACCCCTCTGTTTCAGAACTTGGATACTTACCCTTTAATACATTAATTGGCTTTTTACCCTCAGCTCCCTTTGCCTCCTCTGAGGGCAACCTGACTCTGCCAGGCACTGCACACCCCGGCTACTCTTTGCCCTGACTATTTCAGCCCTCCCTGTGTTTTGGTAGCAGATTCTCTTCTTTCCAGATAAGCTTGTTCTTTATTCTCCTCACAAAGAAGGGTCCTTTAGTTCAATATCACTTTTGGCATTGCTTCTGCTTCCATCCTGTGTTTGTGCAGAGCTTTTCTTCATGCTTCTTAGCGAGGGTAGATGTATACAGTAGGAATAATCTCCTTGGCAGGTATTTGTGTTGCCCCCAGAATTGGTCTATTTGCTTATCAAGGTTCAAAAGTGTTGGGCAAATTAATAAAATGTGGGTTGTCACACAGCGAATATATTCACTTAAACGAGATTATCTTTTGATTGAGTTTGGTTTCTATTGCTGTTTACATGCAATGGAAGTGTGCATTTCTTAAACAATTTTTTCTTCTCATACTCTGAGTTCATGAAATCTCTTTGTATCAGAAGGAAATATTTCATTTGGTGCCACTCTTTAAAAAAGAAATGATTTTTTTTCTTAGTCAATGTTTGGAAATATGGGTTACATCTTAGCTTTTTTTGTTTTGTAATCTCTCATGTTTTCTCTATGCAGTATGTATGAATACACACATTTGATATTTAGCAAAATAGGGAAAATTATCCTGGTGCTAATGTACACAGAGCTATTACACCCAGTCATGGTTAATAGCACTAAATGGATTTAGAGTGAGGAGTCTAGACTGCAATCCTGTCAGCATCTGCCCCTTCCCCAGTAATTTATTTGGGTTTTGCACCTGCAGACGCTGAACTGGGACTGAATTCATACAGAATTTTTATTCAGATAACAGGCATTAAAATAGTAACATTTAAGAACAGCACGAAATAAAAGAGAGTGTATTAATATGTAAGATAGTTTCATTAACTTTCCTCTTTTTTGCTGGTATCGAAAACAATAGGACTCTGATTAACCAAACTGTTACTGTGGGGATCTTTCTTTCTAATTAACTTCCTGCTCTATTGGCACCCTATTTGCGCGTACTTTGTATTGCCCAGGCTGATTTCGGTGGCTTTCATAAAATACTTCACTTTTAGTTCATATTCTGGCATAGTTTCTCTATAATATTCCATGCCTGTGCTGTCTTTTTTATGGTATAATAGGCATGCCCTGGATCATTATAAGCCCCTTTGAAAAGTTGATAGATATGTAAAGACGATGAGAAGAGCAGAGCTGGAAAGGCAATCATGCCAAGTCTTCTCCTTGCTTGGCTCTTTGTTCCTGTAGCCCAGGTACACGGTAAAAGCCAGAGTCAAAATTCACCTTTTCCTCTTTTTATAACAATGAGCAGAGGTACCTAGAGGCATCTCCAAAGGTGAGAGATTCTGATCCAGTTTGCCACATGGCCACAAATGGGGATTGAGTTACAAATTATAGAGCAAAAATAGTTTCCATCGGAGCCCTGCAGGTTCCTGAGCTGAGGAGGAAAAGGTGCATTTCTCAAGATCTTGGCTCTCAAATACTGGAAAACCAAAGTAAATCTCCCCATTCCCTAAGATTTCATCAAAACCAGAAGACACCTAAAGAAAGGTGCGTAAAGAAATCAAGCCAGTGCCATATCCAGGTATATCTTTCTATTTTTATCATTGTGCTATCTGTGATCCTGTGGGAAGCTAAGAGTGAAATCCAGTGTAAGAACCTAATCACTGAAAATCCTGCATCTAAACTGTGGCTATACCAATAATTTCAAAAAAAAACCAAAAAAAAAACCAGTAAGGGTTTGATCCTTCAACAAAAGTAAAATTACTACTGAAATAAGTAATAGGGGTGGCTCGAAACTTAGACGATTACTTATTTCAGCAGTATTTTAATTTTGTTAAAGGATCAACACTCTTTTTTTCATTATTGTTGTTGTTATTAGACTGTCCTCTGTTTCACTCTATGGAATATTAGCATTTGAAGTTCTTTCATAAAGCCTTCTTTTTAGTTGTACAAGTTGAAACCTATCATCAGAGTATAACCCTGTGAAGGTCTAGGATGGGCCTCTTGTTGTGTACCCTAGAAATGTGCATTGGTATGGTAGCTTTCAAGCAGTTGCAATTACACCTCAACCTGTGGACTCTCTTGAACATGTTCATCCTGAATCTGTCAGTCTTGTATGTGTGTGGTTCATTAATGGAGGTGGTGGCCTTTTTGTGGCCTATGAAGTTGGCATTTTGCATGCAAGGAACCTTGCACTGTCCCTATTCATGTGTGGGGATAAAGGCGTGGAATCCATTTTTGTATGTCCCTCTCCAGATTTGCTCTGTGTTATTGACAGGGGTCTGTATATTTTTAACATCAGAAGGCAGAGCACCCTGTGTACCAGTCATGCAGTGCGAAAGAGCCAACAAAACAGAAAAGAGCAAGAGAGATGGTAAAAATAAATATGTACGGTAGGAGACCTTTTTCCACTGCATGCAATATTTTAATTCAATTCATACTAACCTTAAGATACCATTGGGGATGCTAAAAAGCTTTGTAAAGACGCAAGTGCTTTTCATGAAAAGAATCGATAATCTTTGAAATATGTAACCTTTCCCCCCCAACCCTGGCTGCTGCCTATAACAGCTTGTATAATTCAAGACTAATTTTTTACTTAGTTCTCCTTAATGCTATTTGTGTCTTGTCCATTCTTTCCTTCTTTTGTAACTATCGCTGAATTTCATGGGCTTCTCATAAAACACTCTAATGCTAAGGGTAATTTTTAAAGGTGCTTCAAAAGTGTAGATGTTTAATATGCAGCTGATCTTTAAAGGGGCAAAAGGTTTCTTTCTGGCTGTCTCTTTTGGATTCTGCATCAAAAGTCCTTTTTTCCCCCTTCAACTGTCAATATTTAAGTAAGTGCCCTTTCATGTTTTCTATAATCCTGTTAAAAATAATAGGTACATTCTGTATCTGTTACCGTACATGCAGCATGCTGCAACATTTGTTTGCGGATTTGTTCTAATGAAAAAAGCTTGAGATAGATATATAATGAGACAGCTCTCTTCTGATACAGTTAATCAGTATCCACACAAGTTGATCCCTTGAATGCATTACACGATTTGTAAGAAATCGCTTAGTACATAAGAAATTAAGATTGAATAGTATTTGCTTCTGTCTTATTTTTCAGCTAAGAAGTCTAACATTTCTAAGGATAGAGAGAAATAAGAGGTTCTCATGTTCTTCTCCTCCCCACAGAATAAAAGAGTAGGTTCATAGCCAGCTATATTGCAAAAAAAAAAATCCAAATATAGAGGTGAAATGCTTCTTTCTTCACTCAGTTGAGCATTGTAGGTGTAGCGGTGGGGTCAGTAAGGTGTAAGGGGGGCAGTGTTTATTGCACAACATGTGCTCTCCTTAGTGCCTATCCTGACGTGGTAGCCGTGGTAAGCACATTTAGCAGGAAATAATTGCACCACACCACAAATTGCAGCAAATTTCTAAAGCTGGCTCTAGTCAACATAGCAGAATTTATACGTGTGAGTGTGGCATGGGGCGGGTATGTCACTCACTTGGGTTTTCTGAAGGACCGCAGCTCGGAGAAGGAAGAGTTAAAGGAATTACTGCTGTTGCAATACACACACCAGGCTCTTTTGGTCTTTTAAATCTTTGCAGCTCTCCTACAACAGGTTCCCTTCATGTCTACAAAATGCAAATCTCTGGGCTCTTAAAAGCAGCAGAATAGGGATATTTATTTCATCTTAAAACAAAGATGAAAGGAAAAAGTAATACGGAAAAGTTACTCAAAGGATTTTGGAAACAGGTGTGCTAAATCAACATTAATTGGATTTCAGTTAATTATTCTTTATACTTTATGGATTATGGGAAAGGAATATAGGGGAAAAAGCAAGAGCAAGTTCTCTGGCACACTGATCTTTCTTATATTATTTAAGCTCAGCAACCTTAGTCTCCCTTTCCCTCCCTCCTCTCCCCAAAATAGGTTTCCATAAGACTGTTTGAGAAATTAAGGAATAAGAATGAAACAAAAATGCAACACACAATCTTTGAAACCACTATTATATGGGACGATTGTTATATATTCAGTTTACTATATATAAGGAATGCTTCCATTAAAATTACTAGGATAAAAGAGAATTATTAGAAAAAAAAAAGCTGTTATATATTAATTTTGAGTGCCTCCTTTATAAGGATTTCCCATGTGATCCCCTGGTATTTTGCCCTTTGCAGTATATGACCTATGCAAATAGTTTGGACTGGGTCACGAATGATTCTTCAGAGCCGGTGAATGAAGGCTGGGTAGAAAGCAGAAAGTGATTAAGGATTGTAGTTTGGCTTCTGGATTTCCATTCTGGTTCCCACAGGAATGAGTCTACTTTTCCCCTAGTATTGGAACTGTTAAGATTTGGAATAAAAATTTAAGTATTTAAAGTTTTAGTTTGCCTCAGAGAACTGACTGGTTCCAAGTTTAAGAAAGAAGTGGGAGAGATGGGTGAGTCTCGTTTGCTGTTCCCTCTATGCCTATATGATATGATTCAGGTAATTTGAGTGGAAAACTCTCTCTAACAAGATTTTCAAAATAGGATATGAATAGAAATGGTCTAAAGAAATGAGTTTTTAAAATTGGAGTGAAAGTAGGGCTTTTTTTTTGATTTTGATTTAGTCTTTAATTTTGTGCAAACTTTTGTACTGATATATTTTAGTTTTAAGCTGATCAGAGTAGGAGTAGATAGTGAAGCAGGTTATAAAGGAAACTCATCTCATTTCATGGTCCAGTCTAAGAGAAGTGAGTGATACCTGTGATAAAAGAAATAGATTTGCAAAGTTATTTCGAAACTTTAATAATGATACAATAATCAGAGCTTCTACTAACAACCAATATAATGTATTACATGTTTTTTTGCCTTAGCAATGTCTCTTTGAAGAACATTTTTTCCTCTTATATATTTGACATATACATGAAATGTTTTGCTTTTCAGTAGGAGATATTTTCAAGTTATACGGGAACTTATTTATACAGCAAATTTAAAAAGATTTCAGAAAGCCTAAAGAAACTTGCCTGAGGGCAGCCACAATTTACATTCTAGCCTTCTGCATGTATGACAGCTTGCTACACTTCTCAATTAAAGAAATTGGAAGGAGGCTTCCCACATTAAGTCATTCTCATCTATCACTGGGATGTGTTACTAAAGAGATATACCTATGCCCACTACACATATCTGCTATTCTCACAAACTGATGTGAATATAAATACAGCACAGTCACTTCCTCACTCTTCAAATGCCCACCTTTGTCCAAATACGGACTTTAAAGATCTGAGATTTTTAAAAGTATCGTGAAAATATTAGTCTTAATAATAAAATGTGGTCTTTTATAAGCCTCTTTTCCTCCGATCCTGAGTGAATTTTCTAAAAGCAACTACTTCAGTTGAGGTTATAAAAGCACAATAAAACAGAAAGTAGTAAGGGACCAAACAAGACTTCATGTGTTGGCAGTTTTCAGAGATTAGACCAAATAGATGTCCATATTTTCTATCTATTCTTTTTTATCTCCTTAATTCACAGCATTTAGGTGGCATCATTTCTCCTGTTTTATAGACAATGGCACTGCATTTTGTACAAAGAAAATATTTCACTGTTAAATGTCAGTGTTTCTAATTAACAACAAGGTGCAAAATGTGAACATCTTAAAAAAAATCCCTTCAAAAATATTCACAAGGTATGAAAATGTTTATAAATATGAAGGTAAAATATGAAAATTCATAGTAAATATATGCAGGCATAAATTTCACATATATTGTACTTCAGCTTTTTTCCTTGGTGATTTCCTTGGTGATTTATCAGTGATTTTTTTTTTTTTTTTTTTTGATAATGCTGCTGCATACGAGCGTTATCTTGGCTTCTACAGAACATGATGGTGCTTTGCAAATTGATCTGAAAACTTCTCCTTCATGTTAAAGTTTTAAAAGTGATTTTAAAATATTAATTTTACTTTCAAATTTTTTCTTTTTTTTCAGAAACAAAAGCATTCAGCACCATTTAACTTTCAGGAAAATATATTTTGTATTAAACTTGCAAGTAATCCCCAGTATGTGCTTTTTGCCCCTTTGTGTTGTATACATCACCTCCCCACGTGCAAGGCTTTAAGAGTTTAGTATTTTGTTATCCTGCCTCTTTTTTCTCTATTCTCCCATCTGATCTTTGGTGCAGTCTGCACCATAATGTATAAATGATAACTGACTGCCTTTTAAAAGGTACATTTTTGTATCAGCTGAGTGTTTTGAGATGCTTGAGTCTGAGATGTGAATATATTTTATGGACCGACTCAAAGCCAGGTTGTGCTCCCTCTTATGTGGAAAAGAAAATGCGTTGCTAGTAGTTCGTAATTGTCAACCTGAGGTGGTTCTTTACAGTTTGCTTGTGGGAAGACCTGTGCTTATTTAATCATACACCAAATGTGGGGCCTAAGGGCCTGACCCAAAGGCCATTGAAATCAGCAGGAACTCTCTCAGATTTCAGTGTTCCTAAATGTTCAGTTATGTTTCATGTGACTCATTTTCATGCAAACAAAATAATAAAAAGCAACTTCCTTTTGTTCTTCTTTCTTCTTCTCCATAGTTCAAAGGGGAAAAATACTCTGTACTCTGAAAACAAAAGAACAACATAAAAAAACTGAAAATTATTTTCTTAAGGAAATGCTGTAATAGGGAATCAGAGCATGATTTTGTAGTATTGGAATGGGGATGTGGCACTTATTGCACTCCGAACGTCTTCTGTTAGCACTTTGTACAGAAAGGTTGATACACTTGCACAGAAGAAAGGTTTATATTCAATGTGGACTTGGGGCTACATGGTAAAAATATCTGTAGAATCAATATATTCTATTTTTGAAATATAGCAGGGGAAAATATTTATGAGCACCACAGGACACGAAGCTCAAAGTGCAGTCATTCCTAAATGAAAATTATGTGACAGTTCATCAGTATTTAATGCTAACATTGCTTGATCTAGACATAAAGAATTTAGCAGCCATTTATCATAACACCCGGCACCCGCTCCTTCCCCGATTTGCTTAGAATACATTGGTTTTTAATCTCCGCATGAGCTGCAGGTCTAATTTTAGATGTTTGATGAAAGGGGAGCCTGTAGAGAGCGGCCGGTGTCTCACGTGGCGGCTGCAGGCGCGTTGGCCGGGGTCTCAATGCGGGCTCGTGAAGGCCTCGCCCGGTGCCGGCGCGGCAGATGCAGGTGCTCCCTTGTGCTGTCAGCTGGGAATGATTAATGAGGATTTGCCCCCGCCGAAAGCCGCCTTCGGAGCATTGTTCAGGGCATCTGCGGAGCTGTCCGGGGAGACAAGGACACAAGTGAGCAACCAATTATTGGGCCATCACAGCGGCGGCATGAAAAAGACATCATTTTGGACAGAGGAGCTTTTGTTTCACGCTCCTCGTTTTGGAGGTGTCGAGGAGCAGCGGAGGAATTTTACCTGGTCCTCACGGAGCAGAGGGACAGCTTTAAAGCTGGGGAAGGTTGAGTGGAAGAATCTGAGAGCTGCACGCTTCTGTAGGAGTGCAAGGGGGAGGGAAATGCACACAAGAGATTTCTTGGTGGTTGCACCGGGTGTATGAACATACACTGTTTTGCTCAGCTGGCATCAGAAAACAAGGGCTAGGAAGTCTGTGGGTAGGAGGATTCCTCCTGCAGGGATCTGCTTAACTGCTGGCCGCATCCAGTGGCTGGGGAACTGGAGGTTTAACTAGGGAGAGCACAGGGAAGGGTTGCATTAGGGCTGAAACTAAAAGAACAGGGAGCAAAATGAAGAAAACGGGTGCCAGATTGCATCCAGTGCTCAGCTTGCATCCCTCCCTCTTCTTTTTAGAGAAAATATTCTTAGATGTAGAAGAGTGAGGGGGGAAAAGAGGAACAAAGCTGAAAGCACTAAGCTCAGACTTCGCCTTTATGTGTACCAAGACTCATGATTCTAAATAATAGTTTTAAACCAGAGGGAAAGGATTATATTTTTTAGAACAATCCAATTACAGACTGGATTGTTTTGAAGTATGTTTTATGCTCCATCCTGCCAAGCTTGTATTTTATCAGAGTGTTAAGAATAAAATGTTAATTATACAGCTTAATTCCAACGAAGAATATAATGCTTAATTTACTAGTAATATGTATAGTGTCATCTCTACCAAAGCAATATGATATTTGTAGGGGCTAATACCTTAACCTCAGAACCTGTCTGCAAACATACATGCATAAAAAGGAATTTATAAGCCATAATTCCAAAGCAGAAGGATGTTTTTTTCCCTAAATTAACAGTGAAGTTTAGACATGTCTGAGCATCAGAGTTTGGTTTATTTTTCATATTATTTATCCTTTAATGACTGTACTTCATCAAGATGGACTCATGACCTGTGATTTCTCATGTGCAAAATGATGTGTATGTCCATATGTAAAGGCCTGTTTCATTACTCCAAACTGATTTGCATGAGGATTTTTTTGTGAGAAAAAAAATTTTGCATAAGTCACATTTAGAATGAGTTGTGAATGACAATTTGACTTGTGATATCCAGAGTTCTAGAATTTGCCACAGTGTTAAATGTCTGAGTCTGAAATTGGATTTATTTTTAGAAAATAAAAATGCAAAAATTAAAAAATCTTCTAAATCCTTTACACTTTTTTAACTATTAAAGAAAAGTTTAGTAACCACATAACCATAATGAAGGAAAAACTATGTACACATGTAAAGGCAATCTTTGTATTTTAAGAATACTGAATAATATTCCTTTACACCCATTCAAATTGAAGTCTTGTTCAGAAAGAAACCACCAGAAAAAAACAAGAATCTTTAGGAGATCCCACCATTTTTGATAACTGTATTGAAAATTCACTGTAGAATTTTTGTGTCAGGAATGATCTTAATAGCAGCCCTTAAACTGCAGTATTGATCTGTTGAGTCCTGCAAATTTTTCCCTTTTCAGAAGCAGACCATTTATTGCTGTCTACCAAGGACTTTGCCATCTAAAGCAGAACTTTGTCCCTTCTTGCATTTGGATGTATGTGCTAGAGCTTTGTATGAGTTTATTAGAAGTTATGGATTCATGTACAATTATTATCCAGCTACACTTAGAATTGTTGCCTTCTTGTGAGGAAAGGACACCAACCTCAAAGATATACACCTACATCTGAAAAAAATATTTTCTTATTGGAAGGACAATCTGTTAGGCTCCTTCTAGGTGTGGTGGAAATGATGCTGGTAAGGAAGGAGAGGTATTTCCAGGAATAGTTGATTGTAGTATCTTTAAAGAGGACATTTGCCTGTGATTATTAAAGTGTTAAAAGGATTTTCCTAATCCTAGATAAATAAAGTAGATGCTTTCTGCAACTGCTGGCTCTGCTGAAGATCACACCTTTTCCTGTCGGGCAGGGACTCTACTATAGTAATACAAAGCTTGTTTATCACTGTGCTGGGAGACTTCTAACTGTCCTGCTTCGAGCTGGCAGTTGAGGAGCACAGAAACATCAGATGTTAAAGTGTAATGAAATTCCTAAGCAACGTAAATCAAGGGGAGTGCATCCTATTATCTAGATATTTCAGTATCCACTATTGAAATATCTCGTAAGAATGCCATTGTTGTCACCAAAACTCTGTGTCTCTATGGGCCAAAGGAATGTCCCATATGACAAAGATCAGGATAAAGCCCTTAAGCAAAATTCAATCCTTTCAGTTTTAGCCTGAAAGTAGGAATGATTTTTTCTAGCCAGAGCACATAATGGGAAAACTCTTCTTTACATAACCTTTTCTCCAATGCAGTGTCATCTCTTCTTTCCATTACATTCCTCTGTAGTCTGCATACACTTCAAGAATAATTATGTTTCTACTATTACTTGTCCTTATATTTCAATATGATACTTGACACTTAGATTGTACTATCATGCTTTCACTGTAAATTCTATGTATTTTTATGCTGATACTTCATTAACATCATCAAAATTCATTTTCAAAACAAAACAAAAACAAAGGGTAAGAACATACCAATGTTATGAGCTGTTATCATTTTTATAATGAGTGCTTACTGAAAAGATCAGCATTGATTTAGCTTTATGAGCTAACTCCAATGGATAATTATTTTATAAAATTATAAACAAGTATAAAGCTATCACTTAAGCTTTTAAGGTCTTTAATAATCTACTGACTACATAAGGCTACCAGGTAGTGGATTAATAAGAGATGAAGACAGTTACCAGTGAGATGACTTTCTTTCTGCTTTACCGTATATGTTACGTATCACTTGCTCAACAACAGATGGTTGCCTATGTTCTATTTTAAGTCAAGAAAAAAAGAAGTGAAATAAATGTTTTTATTTGTGACTTTTGATATGAAATATTTAGCTTTTACTTCATACTGAAGAGAATAAACTTTGTTAAAAAAATGTCAGTAGGGGTTAGCGTAAATTCTGTTCTTGGGTAAGTATAGGGTAGGTCTATTGAAGCAACAGCAAGCTCAGTAATTCAGGAGTGCTCTTCACAGAGCTCTTGATCATCAGGATTCCTCCCTTTACTCCTCCAGTGAGGATACACTCTGATACACTCTGATAATACAGCCTGATTATTCTGGTTGCTAGAGCCAGTGCACTTCTGGTGATGGGTATCATGGTGACACCTAAAGTTCCTGAGATTCATGTCCTTCTGCTATTGCCTCCCAGCCTAAAATGAGGTGAGACTGCAGGCAAACTGCAGTAAAGTCATTAAAATCTCATCAAAACTGGTTGTTAACGAGCTGTTTCAAAAAACAGGTGTAATTCTCTCTCCTGGCAGAAAATAGAGGGCAAGGTAAAAGAATTTTGTGGTAGAATCTTGCAAGAGCAGTATGCATCATTATGTTAATATTCTGGTATAGAGATGGGCAGAGCAGGCAGAGATTTTGCAGGGGATATTTTTATATTGATTGTATATAGTAATGTGGTTTTGCTTTGGGCTGCAGAATTCACAGGGTGAGCTACTTAAATTCTGTCTCTTTGATGACTGAGAACTTTAAGACTAAAATGAACCTGAGTTTTTTTACTTATAATTTGTATTTTTTGAATTTTTTTTGCATCTAAATTCCCATATATGAAAGTTTACTAAAGTATGTGTCTACTCATATGCATAAACTTAGTAAATCTACTTTTTCTCACAGACAGCACCACATATTCATAGAAGTCTATCTTATAAAAAAATCGTACTTGCTTATTCATCTTTTATTCTTTTTGCTTGCTTAACTGTTGGCCACGCTAAGACTGAAACATGAGGCTGAAAGCTTTATATGAGGCTAAAAAATTTCTATAGCTCCCAGACTCTTCTTTCATTAGCATCTTTACCAATCATTTCTGAATTTTACTTTCTCTTATTTATCCCTCTCACCTTTATGGTTTTTTTTTTTTGAGAAGAGGGGGGATTTTTTGGCGATTCTTGATACAATCTTGTATTTATCTTTTCCTTTTCCTTTTTTATTCCCCAACTAATCCTTCCTTCCTTTAGTTTCCTGATTTAGCTCATACATTACTGTCTTCTTGGTGCCTTCCGCACATCTTTGTTCCTTCTTTCTCTGTTGACACAACTGGACAAAGAATGTTTCCTTCACCTGGGGAAATGAATCTTCACCAGCAGTAGTGGGGCTAACAGAATGTTTAAGTCTCACTGACCTTTTTTCTAAGACAATATTCTGTCTTTAAATTTAAAGGCTTTCATTAATGTTCTTCATAATGTAAAATGATTTAGCTTCAAATTACTTAGTATCTTAATATGAGTTACACAAAATACTTGTCAGTATTAAGATGGATTATGAAGCCTTCCCACATATATCTAAATTGTTTGTATTTTCTCTGACTTTGTGTGCCCTGTCAAGATTTATAATTTGTGTGTGTTTATTTCAGCATAAAATCCTTTATTGCCTGAACTTATTTTATTGCCCTTCACAATATTACATTAATGGTAAACATCACAACGTAAGTTGCATATATTTGTTCCAGTGAAGACTACCCAGTATGTAATCCCTGTTTAAGCCTGATTTTAACATAGTTTGGAAGCTTTAAAAATGCAGACAATGTGTCATATTCTGGTTAGAATTAAACAAGAGATTATCAGAATATTCTGGTCGAACAAGAAAATAGCAACATTTATTGGAAAGAAATAGGCACTCTCAAATGAGGATGTTTGGAAGGAGGGGCAATATATATACAAGAAGATTATTTTTTTGTAAAATATCAGTGCCTAGCATTTCTATAGTTCCTAATCTCGATGACAAGTCTTGAATAGTAATGAGTTAATGACTGTAAGACCCTCAATACCCAAAGTATAGAATTAGAAAACTATCCAAAAGGACATTTTAAGAAGAGATTATTAAAATCCATTGCATTTGAAAAGATCCAAATCTACATTTCTGTTATCAGAGGCTGCCTCAAGTTCTTCACCTGTGGATAAAGATTGTGTTTGTTTTCAAAACTGCTGAAATAGAGAAATAGTCTGTGAATTTGTGTGAACTTTCTTCACCTAATTTCAAACCTGCTTGAACCTAGTGACTTTGTATATTTGATTTAAATTTCTTTGAGTTTGCATTCAATAAAGGAGATGAATACAGGTGAAGGGAGAAGAGACAGAAAATCCAATGCAGAAATATCAAGAAAATAAGTTTGTTATATGCAACACATGCAATTCTTGTATCCTGTTTTTTTCTCTTTTAATATCTGCTTTTGTGGAATAGAGGGGAAAAAAGTGCTAATGGTTTCTTTTTAAAACAGTAATATTAATACAACCATATTGTACAGTAACTTACATGTGAGGTTGTGAGACACTTTAAATGTACAGAAAATAGAAAGGATGCACATTTATTCCTGAGAGCAATTTTCAAGATATTAGACATGAAAGAAATTTAGCAAGTGTTTTTTTTTTCCTTCATCATCTGCAGTCTTAGAAGATAAATAAATAGTATGATTTGCTCACATACAACTTTGCAGCATATTCCAAAAGCAAATCATGTAAGATAGAAGACATATGTGAGATGTGGTGATCAACTTTACTCTCCTATTTTCTTGTAGAAACTCGGCCGATCCCTGAGTTTAATCATGTCCACTTAGTGGCCAAACTAATTCACCCTGCTAGCTTGATAATCTAGTTCAGTGTCCACTGTTGTAATTATAGACTGGAGGTCAAATCTTTTATCTGTTTTTCCCAAACTCAGTTGGACATGCTTTCTTGCTGGGAGTCTTTAGAAGGAGGCAATAAATCTTATAATTAATATCCCAGGAGTTAGTAACATGTCCTATGTCTTCCTACTAGCATTTCTTCATGATTTTTCCAGCCTCTGAACTTAAATAAAAAACTTTGCTATGAACTTTGATCTTTGTGGTATTATGGTACAAGTATCTACATTTCCTCAAAACTGAATTCTGAGCCATCATTAAAGTGTCTTCCAAAATAAGGAATAAATTTCATCTTCATTTCTGTAAGCAGGAATGCAATCGATCCCACTCGCAATGTTATGGATCCAGTTCATCATCTTTTACAGCATATCCGGTTAAGATTGCTAGTTACATTCTGGATATGTGCCACAAGCTCCTGAAATACCATGTATATGAACTTGAGTAATGCTGCCTTGTGCAGAACTCCTTCTGTCTAATAATAAATCATTGATGGTGAAGAGCAGTGATTTTCTACCTATGATCCTATGGAGATCATTAGGTGACTTCTGAGGTGTGTGCAAAAGAAATAAATTTTGTATATGTTGCACTGTAGTTTATGTGAAATTTGGTGTTTATGTGTCACAATCAATAAAGTCACTTGTGTACAGCTGTAAAAATGGTTTGTGCATAGCTTTGTCTCTAAACTGTAATTTAAGATACAAGGTTGTCATTCTTGCGTAGAGGCTCTGTGAAGCCCCTGACAGCCCCCTGTATTTTCTGCTGTGGATTGAGCTGGGTACCCTGATTAGAAGAAACTTCTCTCCTTCTCTGTGTTACTGCACTAAGTGCACTCTGGTCAAATGAAATTACATGGTTTTATAATAACGGTATGTCCACATTGCAAGTATAGACACCTTTTAAAATAATTGTTTCAATGTGAAGTTGTCACAGAATTGGAAACTTGGAGAGCAGAATCCAGGTCATAGTTGAGCTGATCTGACCACATAATGCTTGTTATGCTATGAAGGCTAATCAACTCTGGTTGGCAGGAGCTGATGAAACGCATTTAACTGTAGAGGTTTTACCATTTCTCAGCTTCAGTACTAGTATATACGGAGGGATGCCTTTTTCTGACACTGATTACACATGCAAGAAATACTGAAGTTAATCCTGGTTCACTCATTTTTCTTCTTGCCAGAGGAGTTGTGTCTTTTTTTGTTAATGCCTATAAATGTCTACAGGGGTCACCTTCCCAGTCTCCAGACTCCTGTCCTTTTCACACTTGTCACCTTGTTCCTTTCTGGAGTGTCTCAAGCTTCCATCAATGCTGTGAGAGGATATGCAGTGCAAGAGTTCCAGCTCACCACTCTGTGTGTTTGACAGCTGCTGATGAAGAACTCTTCTTCACTTCCTTCCTCCTACGCTGCAATTGTTGCATCCATGGAATAGCATTTGGAGAAAGATGATGCAAGCAATCAGGTCGAGTGATCTCTACCTCATTTCTTCTAGGTCAGAGTCAGGGATGAATATTGAGTTTGGCCATAATCCCTGAAATGGAGGGTTCTCTTCATGTTTTCTAGTTAAGTTAGGTGAAGGATTAGTTTGTATGAGGTGAACATACACTTTTGAAAAAAATGTATTGCCTGGGTTCCATTTTTCCTCCAGTGGGGAACCTTCCTGCCTAGTAGAGAAAAGACAGTGAAGTTCAGCTGTTTGTATTCTAGTTGTTATGTTTCCTGAATTGACTCCAGAGAGATCTTTCTTCTTTTGCTTACCTGTCCCATAATTTAAAGGTAGGAGACAAACTGAGACAAATTCTTTTCTTCTTTTCTATGATTGTGGAGCACAATGCCCACTGCACAGTATCCCAAACAGCAGGTAGCTATAAGCAGGCACTATAACTGTGAATGATACATTTTGGAGCATGCAGGAGTACAAAAGTTCATTTCTAATTTATTTTAGTATAATTTCATTTCACATTATGATGTAATTATTAGGTCATTTTGAATTTGTGTTAAGGTAGGCTGAGAAGCTTTGGTTAGCTTCTGTATTGTGCTGTTTTATTTGCAGACTGAAAAGGATTTGAAAGGATGCTTTGTGGGAATTAGCTCTTTTCCCCACCAGTTAATTTCTTTTGGTGCAGTAGTTGAATTTGATTTTTTTATTTTTATTTTTATTTTTCATGGAGTTGCTAGTGCTGTGCTATGACCTTTTAAGGTAACTTTTTGACAAAGAAAGTATAGGCTCAAGTGTTATTCAAGCCTTAGGTACATATTACCTCCCTTACTTTATGGATTTAACTGCAGTGGTGGTAAGAAATAAGTCCCTGCTCTGTTGCAGACAAATTGTGTGACCTTGGTCAAACTGCTTAGACTCTCAATGTGAAATCTAACCCCCTTGAAGTCAATAGGATTTTTGCTATTTATTTGAATGGAGCAAGGATATCACATATGAATTCTGAATTGTTAATAAGAATGGGAATGACATGTATCTATCTCTCACAGCTCTTGTGAAACTAATTAATCAGTTGAGTACTTTGGGATCCTCAGAAGTATAATAGGGACTGAAAGTACTATTATTTATTTGTCATGTAATTGGAAACTAGCAAGGTAAAAAGTCATTGATAAAAATCCATATCACAAGGTCATTTCTTTCAATGTTGCAAATCTCTTCTTCAATCAAGAGCTTTGTAACTGATGAAAAGTACAGCCTAATCATAACATTATCAAGTCAATTTAATTGGTGCTCTGGCAGCACATGAGATCATAATGAAGTCATTTTTGCTAGTTACGGGCACAAAAATATTTTTATAGCACCCTTCATCCTAGAGGAAACTTTAAAGGACTCACAGACAGGATTAAACTTCTCTGCCTTTGCCAGGCAACTGCATTTACATGCTGGATACCAGCTGTTTTAGTAGCGTCTAAGAATTTTACCGGTAGTTATGATATTGCTATGTTTATATATCACTTCTTAAATAATTTCCACCTTGAAAGTCAGTGTTCAGCTCTGTGAAAGAGCAGAGGTGGTCTTTTGCATTAAAATAGGCTCTGAAGTAGACTTTCTCTTGTTTTTCAAGGTTAAACATCTATAACTGGCACCGTTGCTGAATCCTGTTTTTTAAATACACTCTGTGTCTGGGAAAATACCATGCTTGCTTAGAGAAATATCTACATGTGTTTGCACAACAGCCTGTTTCACTTTAGCAGAAACTTTAAAGGCCAAACATTGAGACAGGTTATTAACATTGCAGGTGAAGGTTTGGAGTAGAGCAGCTCCATTTTCTGGTTGTTTCTGTCACCAGCATGCCCTATTTTGCAAGGAGGGAATTTTCAAGTTTACCTCTGCATAAATGTTCACATCCTAAAGGATGAAAAACATGTTTTCCATCTTTTCTCTTCCGTATTCATAACCTGACTGTCAATGGTACCAGCGTCAAGGTCCTCCTGCCCCCAGGACCTGCTCCGTCCCCAGGCAGGGAGCTGTCGATGCTGCAGGATTGGAATTCGAAGGGATGAAAGGGCTACAAGGTATAGCTTAAAATGTGAGATGTGAGAGAAAGACCAAGCAAGGCGCAGAGAGTGAGTGGCAAAGGATGTAAGCTCTTGGTGGCATTCAGGGTGCTTTACGGGTGCTTTATGGGCAAAGGTCTATATGCATATAAAGAGGGGATAAGCTCAACAAAAGCCCTGATAAACAAGGTTAAAGAATGAGGTAGGAAGCTAAGTAATGAAAGGTGGTCTTCTTTCTTTATCATCTTTTTCTACCACCTTTTTTCCTTGTTTAGCATTACAGACACATTCTAATTTGCACCAAGGTCTCTAAAACATCACTGACAGTGTTAAGGGGCCCTAAAGCGAGTGCTAAGTGCTGCTTTCCAACCACAACACTTTAAAAGATCCTTACATATAAGAGATGAGAATCTTCTTCCCTGGATAAAGTGAAAGGCACTGCCTATAACGCCTTTTTTTTTCTCCATGAGTTTTTTATTAAAGCACCGGCTCTGGCTGGGCAGTATTGCTGCCAGAGTCCCAAGCACGCATCAAAATCTTGTTCAGAAAAAGCAAAGGCTCAGATTGTCCATGAATGCAAAGAAAATCAAGATTTCCAGCCCCTCTCTGCTAAGAAATCTGTTGGGCTCTCACTTAGCAGGAAACACATCACCCCTCTAGCTGAAAGACACTTCTGTTTTAATGTTCCCAAATATTCTGAAAGTAGGTGCATACTTTAAGGATTAATGCTGTTGTAAATACACTTTCTTTTTTTTTTTTTTCGGCTGTAAAACTTTTAAAAGTCACTAATGCTTGTGACTTGGACATTTTGACATTTATTCCTTGAATATTGAGTACTATTAAGAAAATATTCCCACTGGTATGCATGAACCTCACCTGAAGGCACTCTAAATTACTTGGATGTGCATATTTTAGGTAAACCTTGTTGTGTCATAATATACATATGTACCTAGGAATATAATCCCATGTCCTCTATCAGTTAGGCTGAGATTAGCCAGCTCCTGTCTTCAGATTTGAATTTAGGCCTTTTACAGTGAAAAGCTTGTTTGCTGACATGCTGCTACAGTGACTTTTGCTGTGTGTTTGGGTTTTCTTTTTACCTCAATCCATTTCACAGGTAACAGGCTTAAGTTGTTAGTAATCTTTCTGGTTAACCTGCAGAGGAAGCACCAAGCTCATTAAAGACACAGCTTGAGAAGTTAAGGTCTTTCTTGCATAATCTATATGAGATAATGTTTGGTATTGTACTTGCAGTGGTATGTAGGATGAATCAGAAGCCCAGTGAACAGAAAAAAATAATTTTCAGAAAAATTACATGTAGCAAAGACAAATATGCAGACCTTCTTAGCTGTGAACGAACTCTGTTATAATTTCCCCACATATTCATTTATTCAGATGTATTGCTTCTCAAACTTCATTCACTATCGGATTTAATCAAAAATGGTCAAAAATGGAGTGTTTTATTTTCTTTGGTCAGGTACGCACTTGGTGTTTGTTTTTCTGCTCTCAGAAAAGATGAATGTATACGAACTGTTGGTACAAAAATTGGCACTTAATTTGCTTATCTTAGTATTTGTGTCTGTAAACAGAGTAGCTCAAGTTTCTGCAGGTGTCTGGTAACAAAGGAGTGGGAAGATGATTTAAATTGCCTGCATTACGCATCTGGAGAAATAGCGTGAAAATATTTTTACTCACTTCATCCTCCTCAACAGCTGCTCACAGGACTTTATGCAGGATGACAATATTAGCCATCAGTCCAAAACCTGTCTTAGTTCAAATAAAAGGACATGAAGAGCATTGTGCGGACGAGTGAAATTTCAGGGCAGAAGCTCCACTGAGGGCTTGTTAAATCTTTCATTTGGGCCTTTCACCTGCTGCTTATAAGCAACAAAAATGGTAGACAGCATATGTGAAGGCTAGGAGGGGCTATAATGACATGAAAAACAAGCCGGGTCACTATATGTAATCAAGAAAAGAATCGAGACTTACTCTTTTGTATTGGAAAAAAAAATGTTATCATGATCCTGAACACTTTAGAAACTTTTTTTTTTTTTCTCAGAATGATTCAGGTAAATATGTGAAAACTATAAACATATAATAAGCATTTCCCATCATTCCTGCATAAATGAAAAAAAAAAGTAATCTTGAACATGACAGTTCTGATCTCTGTATAGCTCCCATTAACATTCATCAAGGCTGGAATATGACCCCCTGATTATGTGAGGTTTAGAATACATATAATATCCCTAAAGTAAAAGATGAAAAATCTATCCATTTTGACCATCAGGACATAGGGTCTTTTTCTTCTTTTGTTAATATATATTTCGTTGTCCCTAAATCATATACTTTGCTGATGTTGTCTCCCTTAGAAATGTTTTTGTTTTAATTTAAATCAGACAATAAAAGAGTTTGAGATCTGGTAAATTAGGAACAAAGGAAAAGGCTTTGTGCTCTGCTGCCTATAGTGTAACCATTATGGTTGTAGTAATGTGCTGTGAGAAGCCATTGGCATGCTAAAAATACACTACTTTAACAATAATCCATGCATAAAAGAACTTGAAAGGAGATATGGCATATACCTAATGAATTCTGGATCTTTTCCATGCTTACCATTTATAGGATTTTAAAATCGCCAGCCCTTCTTACTACATTATAACGCTTAAACTTTAACAAACAAATGCACACAAAACCCCCAAATGAAATCAGCAATAGGCGCAGGAAATTGAATACTGGATGTGTTAAATGACTGTTTTTTTAAAGAAGAAATATGTCAGATTTTATATATATTCAAAACAGATGCATGATTGTAAATACCGGGCAGTTGTAATATTCTAAGCACATATTTAGGGACTTCCTCCCTTTTCCAAATCTCACTCAAGTGGAACATACACTCATTTCTGTAACAAAAATTCTTTCTACTCTATTGGCAAAATGAATAGCATCAACTCAAAATATTTAAAAATTTAGTCACATCCGCATCTTGCAGCCTATAAGGAGCTTTCACGCTTTTGGGCTCGCTTTAGATCTTTAATACCCTTTCCTTTTGTGTCAAGGAGCTCACGAGGCGTAAAGAAGCACTGATAAACCCACTTAGATCCCTTCCTGGGCCGTCACCTCTCCCTGCCAAGCGGCTTTAGGTGGTAACTGATCTGTGACAGGCTGCCAGTCAAACGGAGCATTTCTGAAGGCTGACACAAAAGACGGAGCGCCGCAGAAAGGGGAGGAAAATAAGAAAAGAAACCAAACTGTATCAGCGCCTCGCTCTCTCTTTCTCCCTCTCGCCTCCCCGCTGGCCCCCTCCCGCCATCCGTCCCTCCATCCCTCCCTCCTTCCCATCGCCGGGTTCATGGCAGGGCCAGCGCAGAGGGAGCCGTGATAGGCATCAGGCCGGGACTGCCCCGTGCGTGGGCGCCTGATAATGGAGGCAAAAAGCTGGACTGACAGTGGGAGGGAGGGTGACACTGGGCGCCTGTCAACACCGCTTCCCGAGGGGACCATGGCTGGCAGTGCGGGAGGGGGGCGGATAACCCCGGCCGGCCTGGCTTTCCAGCTGGCTCCGCGTCGCTTTGGGTTCGCTCGCCGCGGGTGCAGCGGGGGCTTCTCCTCGCACCCCGCGGTGCCAGCCAGCACGGCCGTGGAGGCCGCGCTCGGCGCTTCTCCCCCATGGCCTTTTGAGGCAGCGAGGATTGACAGGCCGTGTCGCGCCGAATTATTTCAGAGAGCCGTGGCGGCGGCCGGCTCCCCTCGGCCACGGACTTCTGCCCTGGCCGCCGCTGGAAAGCGGTGTGGTGCGGGGTGGTCGTGGCCACCGCTCAGCGAGGTAGCCCTGTGGGGGCAGCTGCCCCTGCGGTGAGAGCAAGGCCATCCGAAATGTCCTCCTCCTGGTCGCTGCTCCACCTGGGCCTGCACGCATCCTGCAGCAATGCCTGTGGAAAAAAAAATTAAAACTCACCAGCCAAAACAATCCTGTGAGGTGGATCCAAAGCATTATAATTTTTACAGGAAAGAAATCTACTTTTTTTTTTTTTTTTTTTGTTTTGCAAATGTGTGATTATGGCTTGCTGAAGCTTACATGGAGAATTTATGTGGGCTCTGTCACCAGAATTTCCCTGGAAGAATTTCAGAGGCTATCCTCGCCTCTTCCCCACATGTTTTCACTCCTGGTCGCACCAGCAGTGCCCACAGCCGGGACCTATCAGACCCAGAGCGACCCTTCAGTTTGCTTGTGGCTCTATGGCTCTCTTCCATACAAGCAAGAACTTCTTTACTGTGAGGGTGCCAGAGCCCTGGCACAGGCTGCCCAGGAGGCTGTGAAGTCTCCTTCTCTGGAGATCTTCCAAACCCGCCTGGCTGCCACCCTGTGCCCCGTGCTCTGGGTGTCCCTGCTGGAGCAGAGGGGTTGGTCTACATGATCTCTGGAGGTCCCTTCCAACCTTAACCCTTCTGTGATGCTGTGTTTCTGTGATTCTATGGCCTGTGTCAAGAACAAACTCAGCTCCGTGCTGCCAGCCCTGAGTGAGCTCACACTTCGTACATGTCATTTTGGTCATGGTGACTGCAGTGTTGTTGAGAGGGCTCCTAGCTGCCCAAGAAACCTCATCACCAGGCTACAGAGTTGCAGAACTTCTATGCTCACTTGATGCCACCCCCTACATCACAAGGAAAGATCAGATTTTTGAAGGACCACGGTATTTCCTACCTTTTCCCATTCTTGGGATGCTTATTCATACATTTAAATAGGGTAAAGGGGGCTAAAGAATGAGAAAATTAACCCAAATCTGGCTCCATGATACCACTACTGTTGGAGGCTCTTTTTCTACATGCATGTGAGCTGCCCTCCTTTTTGCATGAAACATAAGAGGTGGCCCTACGTTGACCATCAGTCAGTTTAGTGTCCACTTTGGTAGCTTTGTTGAGCAAATCATTTAGTGTAATGGAGAAATATTCACTTCTCCTTCCTAGTTAAAGGTCCTTCAAGTTGAGCTATTTTGGACCAAACTAAATGTGACACAAAATTCAACTTTCTCTTTTAAACTCAGAGAAATTTCTCTTAGTCTATCCTAAATGGAATTAGTCTAACTAGAAGAGGAATTTGTTCATTAAAGCAGCAAAAACTGTGACTTTTTACTATTGACATTTGGCCTGTACTGATTCCTTTATACAGAGAGTTACTCCTGCTGACATGAGTTTTCTCAGGTAGCTCCATGGCAGGTGAAAGCGCTCAGCAATCTCTGCATTAAGTGGAAGGACATGTGTGGAAATTCATCCTTAATTCATGTTCCATCCCAGCATTGTTCCCCTTATTTGGTCCAGCAAAAAAAAAAAGTCCTTTTTTTTTTTGAGTTTCTGTTTGTCATCTGATGGGTAGGTGTTTTAGAGAGACATGCATCCCTGATGACGGATGTGAAGCAAATTTGGATATGAGGGAGATAATTAATTTATTGGGGGAAAATCTCATTTGATTACTCATTTGTGAAGATCTTTAACTCTTAATTTTTTTTCCTTTTTTTTTTTTTAAATCATATTTTTCCTTGGTGCCTGCACCAATCTTTTCCTCCTACTATTTAAACCCCTGGAAAATGAAGAGTAGATGGTTAAAGGGAGAGAAATGGCAAAGAAAAAGAAAGAAAGTGTATTAATCTGGGGAAAGAATACATCAGGAAAATAAAATAAAGATTAACTACTTTTCATGAATTTTCTGTTTTTGAATAAGGGCTATATTTCTGTGCAGAACTGTGTTACATTTTTAAAGTAGGTCCAGTTTTTAACAGAATGTACTAGAATATACAGTAGTTTTAACTGTTACCTATTTATGAACTGGAATAAATCCAGTTGTGCTGAAAATTGGCACATAAGTCCAAATCAGAGTAATTTTTAAACTCATTTATTTGAATTTGAATGTGCTTTTTTATTTTTAATCTATGAATGACATGATGACTTTAGTGCTTGTCATTTTAAAATCCAATTTAAGATACTTTTAGATTTCTGAAATGACCAGATTATTTGCCGGGATTCATAAATGCCACTAATGGGGGACACTTTAAACAGATAGGAAAAACTAAACTTTGCTGTGAGCAGACAAGAAAATCCTTATAAGTTTGTCAAAAGGGTTAATGAAAATGTGTATGAAATACTCTTGTGGTAAAAAAAAAATAAAAATAAACAATCAGAGTTAATGAAAAGATTCAGGTTATATGCAGTTCTATTTTAAAATATATTTTAAACTTTTCATACTATTGCATTTATAGCAGTTATCTCAGTCCAGCTTAAACATTGGAAAGGAGGGGCAATGTTTCTAGGTGTTTATTCCTCCCGCCTATTTTGGACTTTAATTTGGAGAGAGAATGAATCGTCCTCAGCACAGTTGTAATGTTTTTCATAACAGAAAAAGAATCCTAGACAACTGTGAGAAGATTCAACTCCAGGTCACAGATGTTTACATTTAGTAAATGATGTTGTTGACATATGTGCTAGGTCTTAAGTTACCATTAAATGAGTGCAGGGGTAGTCGCTGCAGCCAAGTGGGCTGTTCAGCTCACGGTAATGCTGATATGGTCTCCCGTATGTTCTCTGTCACCTATGTGCACCTGTCAGATGGACCTTGGACATCCCAGGCAGCATTAGAAGCCAGTGAGTTGTCAGCTGAACCAGCCTCCAAAACTCTGTCTGTCTGTGGAAACATACAGATCTGTATGTAATTGTAGGTGCCTTGAATTGACTGTTGTTATAGCCCATTGCAAAGTCAAAGAAAAACGGAAATAAGTGGAAAAAGTACCTTTTAAAGATAGCAAAAGTGCCCTATTTGAATCTCTTCATTTACGATGATCTTCCAGCTCCTGCCACATCTTCCAGGATTAAGTCATTCCAGTGGCTGCTGTGCTGGCTAACAGAGTTTCCATTAAATGTCTGTTTTCATTTTAAAATTTCCCCTAAAAAAAGCACTATCATCCATTTAGGCTAATCATACAACTTTACAAAAATAAAATTGCTACACTCTTTATCCCACCCTTACTATTTTCCCCCCTTTCCTTTCTCACAATAATAACAAAGATGTTCTAACGTCATGCCTGTTTTGTCTGGAATTAGAAGAAAAAGAAATGACAAAATAGCATCTACTTTATATAGTTCATGAGAAGGAAAAAAATCTTCAAATAGAAATAGCACCAACTTCCATATGTTGCTTCAGAAATTATTTCAAGAATCTAACAGTTTAATTCTCATATATGTCTGTGCTTTGGTACAGCTCCTCTAAATTATTGCTAATTATAGTAGTGATTTTCAGAACTAAAGTATGTGCAAATTTCACTATTTTTTTGTGTTTATTATCTCATTTTTTTTCTTCCTATATTATGGGAATTATATAGTACTTAAAGGTATCATAATTTAAATATGTATCTTAAAGAATGGAAATGTTTCTCATAGAAACATAATCTAATTCACTTCTAGTTTTAAGGTCTTGGAAGAAAGCCCCAAAAGCGGGCACACTGTGTATTGAGTTGTTAGAATGCAATCTAGTAGGTAAAACTTGGCTTTATGATGGATACAAAGTGATCACCAAGCAGGAAAGTATGCAAATACTTTCCTATCATAATCTCTTCAATACTCTTATGGATACTCACCTGTGGACTCACATCTTCCTTGGTCCTATTCATTCATAGTTTGGAGTCTGAGGATTTTTTTTTGAAGTTATCTTTCTATATGGAAGACTGGAAAAAAGTCCAGGGTTTTAGTTTAATATTTTTAACAAAACTATTATGATAGTTTTGTTACAGTATCACATAACTGATCACATAAGAAAATCAGTATATGTAACTAATGTTCAGGAGCAGTAGAGCAGGTGCCATGGATTTAGAATTGCATGAAACTTTCAACTGTTGTGCTGAAATTAATCATTCAAGATTGCTTTTCGCAACCAAAGAATTTATTTGGAAAACTTGAACAAAATCCTTTCAGCCATTTTTGAATAACATGAATGTGTGAAACATACCTCATTCCCATTTTGTGAAAACAAACCCAAAACATCAGAATATAGACTTTCTAAAGAAAACTACAACAGAAAAATATATAGCTGTTATTTTTGACTTGCGGTAATATTTTCCTTATTTGAGGCTGTTCTTTCTGTTCTTAGGACATAGAAATATTTTAAACCCCAAAACATTATGTGTTTAAGAAGAGTGTTTCTCTCTTATCTTATCTTATGTTTATCTTATCTTATAAATATCTTATGTTTATTTAAAAAAAGCATATTAAACACAAATATGCTACTACATTTTAATACTTGAAGGCATTTGATGAGTTAGTTTTTATAACATATTTAGAGTTCTATGTGAATCCTAAAGGAAAATCTATTAAGTTTTTAGTTGAGCTTATTCAGCTCTGATGCTTTTTTGTCATGACTTACCTTTTACTTTTCCTGGTCTGATCCTGAAAGCCACTGGTTTCAGATTGTCTCTGTGCACATAAAGGGAATTTTTAAGCATCTGATTCAAGTACTCAAACAGAACAATAATCCTCAGCATTAGGGGAAGTGGAAAAATAATCTGTAGTTTGAGATTTCTACTAAATTTTTGTGGTGTAATAAAACATTTGGGATTTTCATTCAAAACTAATAGAAGGCATCTTGACGTGGTTATGGCAAAAATTGTAAAATATTGTGCTGCTAAGTCTGAAAGACCCCTTCTTAGAGAAAACTGTCCAACAAACATCTTCAGGAAAGATGGGAACTTATTTTTTCCCATGTAGTTTATCTCAAGAGGTGAACTTCAAAATTAAATGCTTATACAAAGTAAGCATTTTTTTTTTCTCAAATAAAGATGGGTTATATATGTTTATAGCTCGTTTAATGCTGCAATTACAATTATAGAGAATTTAAGAACTGCAAGATATTTGCTCTTTTGTAAAATCTTTTTCTTTTCTGACTGCATCTGTGTTTAATATTGAACATGAATATAGTTTTCTTTTTGGAGTCCTGACAACTATTCTCCTGCTAACAATTCCAAATCAATTTTACTTTCAAATTTCACACAAAGAAAATATGAGAAAGAAAGGTCAGATATGGTGGAAAATAGCTTAGATGAAAGTGAAATATACAATTTTAGGTGGCAATTTTGTGGCTTGGTCCTTAAGCTTCGTGGCAAAATTTTTCACAAAGAGACACTTCAGGTTTCAGTCTTATTTGAAAGATTGTGGTGAGAGATAGTATTCCTTTCTATTTGCAAGAAAAGGGCTTGCATATTTAAAAATACATCCTTGTCTACAGCAAGGTACTAAAACTCATTTTCAAGTCCCAGGTTTTGGTAATGGATACTTGGGAACATTTTTGCTACCAAGTAGCAAAGTTTGAATTATTCCAAGCTTGGAATAATTCAAAATAGAAGTCTACAAATACTTTAGTTGCATGACATTTTGTCAAGGTTTGTAGACATGATAGTCTTCACTAACTTCAAAATAGAGCAATAGACCATTCAAGGGCACCTGCATCAGTTTACATCCCATTAATATTTCACAGATGTATTTTGACTTTAGAAAGAAGCCTGACTATCAACTTGTTAGACAGAAAATCTAAAACTGAAACCAAACCAAACAAAAATAGAAGAAAAACGGAAGTTTTTTTATTGTTATTATTTGCTAATTTTAGAAAAAAAAAGATGCAAAGAAATATCAGTAGTTTTAAAGAAACAAAAAAAGAAACACTAGTGTTTGATAAAACTACATCTTTGGAGAAATTAAAATGTTGGCTGGACAACATTTTGAGCAATGAGTTCTGAGCAATCATATCTATGCTGGTCCCATGCTGAGTTGGGAGTTGGAGTAGATGATCACCAGAGTTTCCTTCCAGATTAAATTATCTTGGGATGCTAGACATGGGAGAGGATTTACAGGTGAAATATAAAATAGCAGCAAATTTTATGAGTTTGTGACAATAATGGATTAGAAATATTTTTTTCTGTTAGTGTATCATGTGCAAAACTTCTGCATGATTTTAAAGCCCAAGGGAAACTTTATGGGCACCTAATCTGATCTTCTGATTGTATTTCTTTCTGGTGGGCTGTCCATCTTCAGTGTTATCAAGCTCTGTCCAGGCTTTTACTGACGCCTTTATAGCATCTAGTAAGAAACGAACACAATGCTTTCAAGAATCAAACTCCAAGACAAGATCTAACTTGAAATATATCTATCTTCGCCTCTAGGGCAAAGCTCTAGATCTGAGTCAGTAAAGAAAAAAAAAAAAAAAAAGATTTCTACAAAGTATAATACTCCCTCTGGCCACTGGTTTTGTAGGCTACAGGGAGGCTTTCTGATAGGGCTAGTATGACTGGGAAGGTCGTTGTCTGCATGGCACATGGTAAGTGAGAGACTTCCTAAGTTCTTCACCTGTAGCAGGAGTCTGTTTTATGTGGATGATTTGCATGAAGGCAGCAGAGGTGCCTGCTGGGTGAATGCAAGACCTCTCTTCTTCAAGGAAGCTCAACTCAACATTTTTATGCCTACTTGAGCTGTAATCTTTTAAATTTAAACAATTTAATTTTCCTGGTCTTTCAATATATTTTTTTAGAATTCAATGTATTTTATTTCCCTTAGGAAGAGATATATCTGTTTAAAAATCTAACCTCAACTGAATTAAATTTTTTGATGGGAATATATTGCATCTCTAATATAGTGCTAACACTGTGAAGATAACATATTATATATTATGTATAACATATTGTTCTATCTGCAGGATATGAAAAGTATTTAGAAATGCCCCTTACACCTTGCAAATCAGCTTGCAGTCTGATGCTGTCCAGAAGTCCACTGGTTTTAGCAAGAAATTCATATATAATTTGACAGTAAGCCTGAAGGACAAGGCTAAAGGAAATACTTAATATATTTCCTCATCTTAAATGTTTTCAAGAATTTCTCATGCCAGAAAAACCTAGTACGGGAGAAGAAACAGTTAGACTGAATTGACAGGTGAATTGTAAAGGCTAGATTGCTGTTGTGTTGTGGGTGGGCCCTTCATACTGCTGAAGTTAAAATGTTTTTATTTAAAGACTAAATTGAATTTCTAGGCATGTATGGTATACATCAATTTAAAATTATTGGAGTTCTTCATATTGTTAAGAGTGCTTCAGTTTGAAAGAGTGAGGCTTTCCTGCAAATGCCAAGTAAATTGCTCTGCAAGTCCAGAATCTCTGATCACCTCTGAATTGAAATGCTTGTGAAAGATGCTGTAGTGTTCTAATAATTTTACATCTTTCTCTGATTCGTATGCTTAGAACCCCAATCATTTCTAAATTGAAGAGCTCTCATTATTTTTGAGTTTTATGTGCAATGTAAAATGATTTAAGATTATCCTTCAGCTCTTCATTTTTATTTTCCAAAAAATAAAACTTTTTTTTTTCTTTTTTCAAGACTAGCTATTTCTTCTGTAAGCAGGGAGACATCAGGAGCTAATTCAAACATTTCACATTTAAAATGGAAATTGAACAAAATTCTCTCCAAATAGCAATGATGATGTCTGGGAGGATGTGGAGAGGAAATAAAAAAAATCACTGTCTCTAAAAGCTGAGAAAATACAAAGTAAGAGGCTGTCAGTGATCCTTGCTGGGAAAAGTGAGAGAAACAAGAAACATATTGTCACTGTTCAGATGCGGTCAAGGTGAAGTGGGGAGACTGAATGAAAGTTACAGCAGTGTGACAAAAGAGAGACACGGATCCATTTAGTCTGGGTAGGAGGAGAGCAGAAGGCACAGAAGGCTAGTTCATGTGTTGCTTCTAAGCTGATTTTTGCTGTCATTTTATCATACGGTTTCAGAGGGAAATGATGTATGCCCTTTTATATCCTCTGACTTTGTCTCTTAAAAATAACAGTGAATTTCTTTCTCACTAGTGACCTTGTTCTTTTCAAACACATGGCAGTAGTATCGCTTATAAATCACATAGCTTGCTAAAGAAAAACTCTCATCACTGTTGCAGATTCGCAGTAGATCCTCCTCTTGCATTGCTACCCAGAAACACACACAGTGGATGGTCTTTGTGGACCCCCAAAAAACATGGATGAAGAAGATACGTTGTGGGGAGAGTGCATACCTACCAACCTGGAATTCCCACAGCTCCACCAGGCAAGGCCAGGAATTGCCCACAAGAATCATCCTGCTGCAGTTTCCCCAGGGAGAGCCGCAGCTCTTCCTTCTGGTCTTTTTTGGGGAGTTAGAACAGAGTTCTTGTGGGACATTCCCAAATAAAAAGGTAGAAGCTGAGTCTAACACAGAGTAAGATTTAAACACAATAGAGTTACTCTGGAATAAGAGCAGGGGGACCCTGTTGATGCTGACTCTTCAGAAGCTGGTGTTGAGGCAGGCACAAGAAAAAGACACAGACTTTAGAGGGTTCTAATAAGTATCTTTCTGAGAAGATAATTTGGAGACAGCCTGAAAAATCCATTTTTTCCCCCCCAATCTGGTAAAAGAGGCATGGAAGCAAAAACACGCCGTGGCCAGTCCAGTGCATTCAGCCATGTGAGAGAAGCAGAAGGTAACATCTTCTGTTGAAAAAAAAAGAAAGCCTAAATTTGAAATTATTTAACTTGTAAAAGGCTCTCATGTGGCTGAGGAGATACTTTGACCACCTTTTTGGGGATTTTGGATGCTAGTGTATGACCCTCCACTTTTGATGCTATTATAATGAGCCTAGTGAGTCTTTTCTGCTGCACCTCCCCTCCATGGAGCAGAAGTCAATGATGATACAGTGAAGAATTTATACTGTCTCAAAAGTGAGTTCATGCTTGTGGGGTGAGTTCACAGTTGAAAGGTCTGAGTATGAGTTCCCTTCAGACAGGTCTGCTTTCCAGCAACGGGGCTGGGAGATTTCCTAGTATTGCGAGGCTGATGTGATCTGTTCCAGCCTATCTGTCTTAGCCACGTGGAAAACAGGTCTAGAAAGGCTGCTATTATTCAGAACAGTGTGTGATTTAGGATTTCCCATGAATCATTTGTCTTAAATATATTTATAAAGAAAACTTACAGAGCTAAAAATGTAATTTGGAAATCTGTTAAGAATAATCAGGCTCAAAAACTCCTCCTAGACCTCATATGACAGGTACCTGAACCTGCAGGGAGAATGATTTGCTTCTTTGCTGCTGTGCCAGGAAAAATTTAGCGTGACTGGTATTTCCCTAGCTCCTCTCTGTTTAAGGTTCTCCATTTTTTATTTTTTTACAGTTTTCTTTCTTTATCCCTACTCGTCATATATCTAGCTTTTTTTTATTGCCTTTCTCAGCTGCCCTTTGAATTTCCTGTTCTTTTACACTTACCTTTTTCCAGCCATTCTGCTTTTCTTTAATTTCTTTAAAATTCCTTCCATCTTCCTTGAGGAACTCCCTAGTGTAAATCCTTCACAAATCTTTGTTATGCTTTGTATGCTGATTCTCTTCTGGCTGAAATCAGAGCCTGATTTCCCTGGCACTCCAGAAAAGAAAAGTTGCTGCATTGTGCCTGCCTCTGGTTCAAACAGAGAGTGATTTCATTTCAACTTTTAATTACTTGAGAGTTTGAGAGATATTGGTGGACATTCTCACTATTTGACTGTCTACTCAGCAGTGTTCAAACTACAGGGTAACCAGGTTGCATTCATGTAATTTTCAAATATGAATAATCAGTGGTTTCAGTGAACTACTACTGTTCATATCCAGACATATTTTTTTCCAAATTATGCAAACCTTAATCAGAAATTAAATTTTATTGTGTGTAGGGGCCTGATGCAGGATATCAAATATGTAAGGGGAATGGGATTTTTGTTGGGATTTGAGGTACTCCTAGCAAATTTCAATTTACATAGATATAAAAATAAGCATAAGTTGGAAATACTTGAATATATATTTCTATCTTTATTGCTTACTTTTTTATGGTTTGGTGCTACATACACCACCATACATTCATACATACATACATATATAAACACATATAACACCAAAAAGTGTTGAATAATTTAGATCCATTTTTCTGGATGTCATTCCAAAGTCTCTGGAATTGTGAGCTCTAGTGTTCCAAAAGATGATTTAACATGTGAATTAACAGTAATGGACCAAGTCCTTCATCTCTTCCTCCTAAGAATTTGTGAAAAACGACTGAATTAGAGCAATGTTATTTTAGACTGGTTTGTACAGAACTACTTTCAGCTTCAAAGGCAACAATGACACCATATACTATTAATCATCACTGTTGTGTTTAGCACTAGATAGACTGAAATTTGCTGTTTTCAGATATTGCACACTGGTACAAAACCCATTATATATGTTACATTTCACAGTGAGAGGAACACTTAATCCTGGTTTGCTGTCTATCTTTGCTTCAGATACATATATAAAGTGAGGTCTGCCTATGGGATCCATAAATCACACACTGCATTTTAGCTATACTCTATTTTAAAGTAATGTTAGCATGTTAAACTAAAGGTTTGCTTACTGCTCAAGCTTCCCTTGCAGTGTTATGTGCAGAATAATCTATATGCCACCCATACTGAAAGCGGTTATTAAATATGCTGGCTCAGTTTACTGGTAGCTTTAATACACTTCTGTGACGAAGGACTACTTGTAACATCAAAGCACATGGAGACATTAGCTCTTTCCCCCTGTAGCCTCTGACCTGAAAGCTTTGCTTTTTATCTCTGTATAAAAGGAAAATATGCTTTTCAAAGGAGCCTAGCTGGAGTGTGGATATTTTGTCCATTGTAGAATGAGAGGCTGTGAAAGTAATCTACATTTTTTCATCTTTGTTCAGAGTATTGTTTCTTTTTGGTCATAATGCTTTTCTGAGAGTGAAATCTCATGTTTTAAAGTAATAGTGACTGGGAAATGTTTTCTAAATCCTGAGGTACTTCTTTTATTTATTTATTTATATATCTATTTATCTATTTATCTATTTATTTATTTATTAACCCTATCAGTCTGAAGAAAGAAGGTTGAGCATCTACATTATTAAAAGAAGCAAAGGAGGATATAGGATATTATTTTCCTCCATTCCATCAGTTTTGACTTTCAAGGTGTCATGAAGCAAGGTTTAGTCTATGAGACTTAATGTACAACAGTGTTAATCTTCATTAAGTTGACAAAAATTCACCAATGATTTGTTTTGGTGTACTCTAGATTGTTCTTTCCATAGGTATGAAGAGCTCCTGTAATGTGTGTGCTAGAACATTTAGCTTGAGATTTGTCATATATCTAAAAATTGCTCAGACAGAGGAAGGGTGGTATAGTCTAATTCTGATACAGTAGCATAATTAAAAGAAAATAAAACTATTAACCTTTTCCTACAAGTCTTTGCATGAAAAAAATATGTTTTAGTCTGTTTTCTGCGGGATATAAGTTGGAAGATTTGAATTGTTTTTAAGAAGTGCACATCTCTTCACTATATTTATAGAAGGGTGGAATTTTTTCAAGTATAAATACATTTACTAAAAAATCATTAGTAAATTACATTAGTGTAAGAGATATGTAAAATACTCCATCACAATTTTTTAACTAGCATTTGCCTTCTTTGATCTCTGAATATATCAAAGAAAACTTTTGCATGCAAAACCAATTTGCTTTATAGGCCCTGTATTTGTGTCCTTAAGCCACACAGCACAATTTGTCCTTGTCCTAGACATAGCAGCACCTATTTCTGTAATATACTTTTCAGGAATCTTTTGAGCATGAAGCAGGGTGGAGAAAGAAAGAGCAGTTCTTTTTTTTTTATTTTTTCAAATTGTAATAATCATTATTAAAAATTTAGAAAATGCAAAATGTTTTTCAACACCAAAAGTGAAAATGTAAGTAAATTATGCATTGTACTTGTCTAGATAGTTAAAAGAATATGAAATTTTCTGCCAAAAAAAAGAGAATATTTTTGCTTACATTCAATTAATGTGCCTACTTACAGTTACTTACATTTTACTCCTGTTTGCTACAGGTGAAATGGGTGAATATCAGACAGCTCATTATAGAGACAAGCACATGCTGCATTCCCAAATTCAGATGACAGAACAAGTCATGGTATGTATTGTAATTTCAGTACTACAATACATCTTCAAGCTGTCGGATGTAAAATGCTTACTAAGCACTGCACTGGGACTGTCATAGTGCTTCATAGGGTAGTAATTAAATTGAGGCAGTTCTACAGTTCATTTTATGGAATTAAGCCAGAATTATGTGTATCTTAAAAAAATATTCTGTAGACTGCCGGTTGTAGGAGGAACAGAGGTTTTTTTGCATATACATTCACTTTCATAGAAAACATCTGGTTTCTAACTGCTGTCACTCCATAGTTTGCTGGAGAGGAGGGTTGTTCTGTCACTGCCCTAGTCTAAGCCTAATGGAAATCAGCTATCAAAAATGATGTCTCGTCCAAGAGGGCATTCTCTTGGGCTGGATCCTAGCTTGTGGCATAGAGTGGCAGAAGATTGATGGTCATCGTGATCAAAGGTGCCATTAAAGTTTCCTCCCTGAGTTGCATTGTTCTCAACCTTGGTTTAATTTAAAATAGCCAGAGGCCCACTTGACTGTTTGACAAAATAAAGTTTGGTGCATGATAGAAGGCAATGTGCTTGAATGAATAAAGGAAGCTTCTTTGGGCCATTCCTAGAGACTGGCTGCATCATTAAAACACAGAGGGGCTGCACTACTGTGTCAGACCAAAGATCGGCTTTGCCCAGCACTCTGGCTCTAGCAGTATGCTGTGCCTAAGGAGAGAGGTTAAAAATCAGGGCTAGTACTGAGTGACCCCGGCTCTAAAATAGTATTCTGACTGTGGAGTCATATCATTTTTAGCATCTCCATATCTGGAAATATGATCATTCATGTTCTTTCTCCAACAGGGTGATAATAATTGCACATAATATTAGTGCTTAGGCACACAATAAACACAGAGCTGCAAAATCAAGTTCTTATTTTTTTCCTTGTTTATTTCCTAGCAAATAATAGCTTTTTGAAAATCTAAAGTTAGCTAATAACTTTTAGTGAGATCAGCAATGCAATTTTTTCAAGTTCAATGTCGAAAGTATATGCAATTATCATAACTTCAAATTTACTTCAAAAATATTTTTGAAAATTGAAAGTGTTGAAGTTGGTGTGTAAAAATTTCTTGTAGGATTAGTTTCCTATGTGGAATAAATGAGTTTACTTTGTAATTCAGTATCTTTCAATGAAGGTCAAAGTTCCGTTGATCCAGTAGACCAGTGACCTGACCAGTGAAAATTGGGAAAAAATAACATAGACATGCAAAGGAGTTTTTCAGTATACAGTTCAAAGCAATTGCTAGCAAGTTATCTGGAAATAGAGAAAATGTTCCACAAAACCTGTTCTGGTTAATAAAATAACAGTGAATATAAATACATAGTGAGAAAAGCTAGAAACTACAGTTGTTATAGGACAGAGAATATAAGAAAGCGTTTTAAGCGAGGCACAATTTCTTGGAATAATATGCTAAAATACTCATCCCCTTCCAAACTGGAGAAAAAAATATGGCAGGGTTTAAACCAATGTCTAAGAAATAGATACATTAGTCAGAAATACATTAAATAGGAAAGAAGTTGCAAAGGGTGACTTTATTCCAAGGACTTTCAGCTCGTCATGATCTATCCACAGTCAGAAAAGAAAGAAAGCGATAGAAAGAGAGACTCCTATTGGGTGATTCAGAATAAGAATCTCAACTGCCTTGGCTCTCACCTTGAAGTATAATTTGTCATCAAAGGATATTGTGACAGGAGACACTGCGACTTTCATTAACAAGATTTCTTATGCCATTCGCTGATTATGAAAAGGCATTTCATTGTTGAAATCTGTGGCTTGCCATTTTTTTCTTAGGACGTGTGTGAATCTGCTCAAATATCTTGTACATCTCAAATATGAACTTTGAATGATATTATTTCACATATTAATTCATAATTTTCCTCTGAGTATTGAATTTTGAAGCACATTATGTTCTTGCTTATTTGTGTATTTTTTCTCTTGCTCTGGTAAACCATGCCATATACATGTTCACATCCTTTAATTCTAGTCATGAATTTTCCTGGTTCTCTTGTTGTATTTGCTTCCTTCTATTTGATCTATTATACCCAATTAAAAGCAGTTTTCATTTAGACTAATCTTTATGCTTGTTTGATTTTTAAATAATATATTATAATGCTATTAATGATGTTAGACTGAAGTCCCTTAGTCCTGCAAAGACTGATTCATATTGCTCCCTTTGCACAGTGTGAACAGTCTCACTGGAGTCCAAGAGTTACATGCATGGGCATAAAGCTTTGTGTACTAATTGCCTTTAATGGGCTCATTCTTACTATCACAAAACCCCATCTTAAGGACTATTGCTCAGATGTGAAAATGCACTTTTTACTGGAAACAATTGTAAAAAAACAGTCTTCAGCTGAGAACCTGGAAGCCAGGGATTTAATTCAGAGTAATTAACCATATATCTTGGGAAATACATCTTGATCAGCAAGCAGCATTTTATGCCTACCAGACAGTCCTTTATTCTCTTGAAACTTAGAAATAGCTGTATTTTTATATAAATGTTTTCATGATTGGAGTTCATAACATGAAGCAGTGAAAGGAGTGCATTTGATTTTTTTCCACTACATTTTTTTTCTGCTTGCAGAAAAGCATCTAGAGTAACAGTTGGTAATTAGCTTTCACCCAAATTGTGTATAGAATTTTAGACTGTAGACTCTTTGCACCTAAGTCAATAGGGAGATTAAAGGCTCCTTCAGTGCATACTGACACAGCAGGCTGAGCAGGAGCTGCTGTCGTTTGTAGTATAATAACTGATTTGGGGATCACTAGAAGATTTGGGAGTTCTGCAGCCAATTCAGAACCTCAAACCTTCAAACAAATAAGAATACCTGTGTGCTATAGCAGTGCTGGGTACATATTATTCATTGAGATGCTAGATGCATACACTTCAATAAAGTTGATGTTTGACCTGCTTTGCATTTGTCAGCTTGTTAGAGCTTATTAATTAATTTGGCTGTTGCTTCTTGCATTTTTTTTTCTTTACTATGGTGGGCATAATCAATGGTGTTCCACAGACAGAAGATTGGTACCCATAATACATTCTGTAGCTTCTTCCACAGTCAGAAGATTGGTACACATGCTGTAGCATTCTGGAGCTGCGATTCTCCTTTAAGCTTTGCTTGCACAAAAAGGAAAATGTTATAATTTGTAAATAGCAAACTTATATGTTCCCTTTAATTAGAAAAATTCTCAGTATTGCCAAGCAAAAATGAATACAATGAAATTAATGAAGTCTTTGGACAATGTCAAGAAGAAATGTCTTTGCACCCCTACTATCAGTGAAAGGAATAGGGTCAGGAATTCAATGGTTTAACAAGATCCTGAAAAACATTTTGAGGAACAATAAGGGATATGACATGATGTATCATGGTAAAAGATCCTTTTTCAAATCATAAACATAGCATAATATGAGAACAAGTCTACATTTTTGTAAGCATTTTTTAAACCTAGAAGATAGGAAGATAGCTAGATGTGCTGGCGATAGTCTTGAGTTTTAATATCCTTCCTGACAAATTTCCAGTGCTGGGTTGGGCGGTTCATTTAGCTTCCCTGTACCCATTATCCTATCTGCCAGATGAGGATGAACTATAAGGATTATTAGAAATACTGTAAGCACCGTTGCACTTTAAAATTTCTTATAATGAAATCATAGGTTCTTTCTTCCTAATAGATATTTTGCAGACAGAAATCAATTAGTCTGATAGCATTGCTCTTCTCAAAAATTGAATCATATTGGACTGGTTTGATGTCTCCTTATAAAATGCACGCTACATGGTTCTTTGACTCTTATCTCTCCCTGAGTCTGTGAATTTTAAACCATCAGGAAGATGTCACATTGGTTTGAGTATTCTTCAGTGATAAGAGCAGTAATTGTTATAGGGAGATTTCTTAATCTTGGGTCACTCAAATCCCTTTTGAAGACAGCAGGTGCTCTCCAGAACAAGCACTAACAAGAAGAGATTATGAGGTAACCTGTTGTTCTTTATATCTCAAAGCTTGCTACCAGACAGCATGGGAAAAACTTTGTGTGACTAAGGGAGGAAACATTTTCAGTACTAAAGAGTGGATTCTTCATTGTAAAGTCTGAAAGCTAAGATCTGTTAGGGAGAAATATAGAAGCTAATTATATCAGTGAATCATAAGAACAAGAATAAAAACTAGAAGAAGTTATAAAAACTAAGCTGCAGATATTAATGGAGTAATACAATCAGAAAAAAAAAAGTCTGCTTCCTTCCAGAAATCACAAATGAAAATGGCGGTTTTTGCCAGATTTGTATCATGTCCATATCAAGTTGTAACTTTCTTTTTCATTCTACCTTTTATCTTCCTCCCAACTATGGTTAATATGGTGAAAGTGAATTTGTTGCTCATTACCAAACTGTAGTATGGCTGTGCTTAAGCACAGGCTTAAACAAGTGCCTGTGCTCTGGGCTGCTCAGCATTTGGAGGATCAACTCTGGAAGCTGAATGCGCTCAGTGTCTAGCAGAGTTTTCCAAGCACAACCCGAGTGGAGTGAGACAGCCTGTTATTTTCAACTCTCAACCATATATGAATTTCTAGATCCAGAAACCAAGCCAAGTTTGTTGCAAACAGAACTTGCCCTCTAAATATGCCCGTTTCCACCATGATCATGGTGTGCAATAATTTGAGTAAAGCACCTCTACGGCAATCTTTGTGAGGCTGAGAATTAAGAATAAGATAAATCACTGCATTTGTATGATAAAGCCCATTTTCAAAAGCTATTCAATAAAAGATTTAGATGCAGAGTTGTATCTAGCACTTTCTAAGAGAGTCTAAGGAGTAATGCGTAATAATCTCAATGAGTGTTAGGGACTTAACCTTTCTTTATCTTTTTTTTCAAAAAAAAAAAAAAAAAAAATCAGCTAGGCACTTATCTATGCCTCTAAGTTCCTAAATGCTTTTCAGTTGATCTGGCCTTTGATAAGCCAAATCCTGAAGCTTTTCCTTAAGGCTTTTCATTCTAATTTCTGGATCAGCTCCTGAGTTTTAAGGAAGTTAACTCTCTTCAATTAAAATGTGAATGAAATGCACAGGGACTTTGAGCAGCAGCCCATCAGTGTTCAAGTCCTTCTGAAAGTGAATGTGGGACTACAGATTCCTTCAGGTACTTAGGAAATATTTTCCTTTCATCTCTGAGCAACTGTTCTGGAGAAATTTACTTTGTTGGCCAATTTCTTTTCCTGAAGTTTTTATAACAAGCATGTGCAACATTTGTTATGGGGAATATTTTTATTTTTTTTTCTAGAAGGTTGTCCAAGTTTTTTTATTTAAATGAAAAATTTTAAATGTAAAAAAAATATATATTTATGCTTTTGTCAGACAGATGTGTTTTTTAATGGAATTTAAATAAATGGAATTTTTATGATAGAAAAAACAATAGTAAAAGCAATGATTATATTTTTCATAGTTCATTTGCCTCCTTTGCCCTGCAGATCTTGTATGGAAGGAAAATGAGATCTCTGGTGAAGTCTACAATGTCATTGACTCTGAGGAAGGACTCCGAGACCGATTGGTGTTTAATGACCCTTATTGGCCTGCACAAAAGAGACTGGTATGATCTACTAAAAGAGACATATGGTTCTTCAGAAATATTAAGATATACTGCTTTCTTCATGGGTAAACATTGTAGTCATGCATTTCTAAAAAATGCTTGTTTATAAATGACTGCTTCTAGAGCAATAATCTGAATCTTATGAGGAATTGCCTTCATTATTTCATTAATATTTGACCAATAGTAGTGATATTTTATCAATACTGTAATCATGCAATTTAAATTTTCTTATTATTTTGAATTATCATATCAAAGTAAATCAAACAAATCAGGTAAGAGAGCCAAACAATATAATGATGACTAGCTATGATGGTTTAAAGGGCATTGAAACATTATCTAATGTAATTACATGGTAATACCTCATAGTTACAGACAGCTGTTAGACTATTATAATATTTCTATATTAATTTATTCATTGAAGTAAAATTTACACTTCATTGCAGTTGAAGATGGGACAGTGACAAATGAAGAATATGAAAAGGAAGAGAGGAGAGGAGAGGAGAGGAGAGGAGAGGAGAGGAGAGGAGAGGAGAGGAGAGGAGAGAGGTAAAAAACCCACAACATTTAATGGCAACAACCCCCCCCCCCACACAATAGTTGTGGCTCACAGAATGAACCTAGAGCACTGAACCTCTCGGTTCTCAGCTCAGCTTGTTTGGTTCCAAGGAACATTGAGCTGTTCAGTCTATCTAGAAACCCTCAGTAACTAGTCTGGATTTTGACATGTTCCACTGGATGAAAAAGAACATCTCTATGGCACAATCCCGCCATCTTTCACTGGTGCTTTGTTGCTGTATCTGTACCAAAACAGAGGTGACAGTATTAGCTTCAATTTCTGTAAGGGCTCAGCTGTCTCTACACTGGAAACATCCAGAAGAGAGAATGCATTGAGCTGTTGGATTTGTTTTACTTTTAATCAGATTTTTTTAGTAACTGATTTATCATTTCGCAAGCATTTGCAAAAACAATAGGATTGTTTCTGCCAGTTTATAATTTCTTCCTACTTAAACATATTTCTCAGTGCTTCTTACAAAAGATGGAATTAAATCTGACCATTTTTTGAAATTTTCATAAAAAGTAACAATTTATGTGAACCAAGATTCCTCTTGAAAATCAATTCAACAGCTTGAAGTAATGTACTTGTCATTTGGGAATATTAATATGAAAGAAAAATGGCATGGATATATGAGAAATTAAACTAACCGCCTGTGTGGAGATATTAAAAAGCATGGTGATGAATACTCTGAAATGTTTGTTGCAAATCCTACCACTCTACAGTCATCAGAGATACAATGTTGATTTTTTTTTTTTTTTTTGATACCATGTCAATGATTTAGGAAAAGCATAATATATTCAGGCTGGTACATTCTCTATACCACTGTGTACAGTTTTTATTTTTTTTTCTCGTGGCTGGATACAGTTCCCTAACAAGAGTTCATGATCCAGATGGGGCTTTGTGACTCAATAGCAGGAGAAATGAAAAACATGCATCTGTCTCTCCACTCTTTCCATGCAGGAGGGGGAAAAATGCAACGTCTAGCGAGGAAAGTTCTGACTTCTCCATGGCGGGGATGATGAAATGCAAGGTGGAGGAGTACCTTAAAAAGGAGCCAAGTCATTTATTTTTCCTGACAAGACAAGAGGAAAGCAGAGAAAACTGATTCTTTAGGTCCCAGATTCTATGCCCTGTGCCCTATTCTTTATCTTCAGAATGGACTTTCAAGTCCCTTTACACTAATAGACAGTTTAAACTTGACACTTACAGTCAGAATTCATTCTCTAGTTTACTCCTTTAGTATTACAATCCCCTTTCTCTACCTGTTAAAGAGTTGTGCTTTGACAGCCCATCAGGAACTGGAGTGTTATGTGTGCAAAGTATTTAGCGCGTGTCATTTGACCTTGTCTCATTCTTTAATTGCCATCCATTAAATGTTAGTGTTGACAACCAGAACAAAACACACTATTTTTAGGGGATCATGCCAACTTTGAAAATGTTCTCTTGTGATGGCCAGTGGGAAGTGTAGAGGTATTTATGAGATGCTACTGCAATTTCCCTTTGGAAAATCTAACATTGGTTTATTTATTTTTGCCACTACATTAGTTATGAGGTGGTTAAACAAACACAGGAAAAGAGTATGTAAAATGGAATCAACTAAGGGTTACCCAAAGAATGCAAATATACTTGATACAGATATCTCCAGTTTGGAAGCAACTCAAATTTGAAATAGAGAGATCTATTTTTCATTGTACATGCCCTTCACAGACATAAAAGTGCCATTAAAATGGATGTCATAATGATTTTGGTAGTTTGGCAGACTTACCCCACTGGTTCATTTCTCTTTGTTTTGACTTTGTCCTTTATATTTCAAAGATGGATAAATGTATTAACATGTAGTTTACCATACAGGTCAGGGGATCTTTCTCATTTGACCTTGAAAACAAATGTTCTGTCTGCTCTGCATGGATAATTCATAAGATTTAGTGGCTCATCTCTGCATGTTTGGCATTCAGAAATGTTCTTTCCTCAAATGTGTCACTGTCCTCTGCTCCAGTTGGGCAATGCACTGCTGTTGAAAGATGGCCCCACACTGATGGGTCTAGATTTGTGTCTTGCAGTGATTTTTGGTTCTTTAGCATGAAGGCACTATTTAAGTCTGCATTGATAACATGAAGAAAATATGCTGTTTTCATGAGCATTGAACATATGGCTTTTCACAAGGAACTAGTGTAGTGATTCACGGAAAAGAATTTAGAAAAGAATAATAAAAAATGGACAAGCAATAATCATCCTTGAAGAATTTTCCTTTACTCAGTGAAATCTTTTTATATAAGCCTATGCATATGTTTGTTAGCATATGAACACATAAGTAAGAAGAGTATAACAGAGAAAATAAAAGGCAAAGCTACTAACATAGCCTTGTACTTCTCACTATTAGAAGTTTTTGTTAGTTAAATTACTGCACAGTGGTATTCTACTACGTAATGAGATTTGAATATATTTAGGATAAAAAGGAAGCAAAATGAGAGACTAGAAGAGACAAAGATGAGGCCATTTATCTAGGTGAGGCAATAAGTTGTGGCACATCTAGTGGATAGTATACATTTTTTTCTGTGGATAAACTTTGCAGATATGACTATTTAACTTATAGACAACAAGCTGCAGAACTCCTGCCAGCTGCAGACGTTTCAGAACACACACCTACTGCTGCTTTAAAGAGCTTGCAGTTAAGAGTATGGTAAGAGCCAACAGTTGGATACTTTCAGGATACACCCTCTCCATATCAGTGAGACAACTTTGATCTGCAGGGTAGGCAACATCCACATCTCATCAGAAGTTCAGTTGTTACTGAGTCTCAAGGCATCATAATGAAATGAGATGTGGGACAATATCTGGGGCACATATGCACAAAAACTAGACAAATTGTTCAGGCCCACTTTGCAGGACCATCCTTTCTGTTTGGCCAGAGAAATGTGTGAAGGTATGCAGACAGGAACTGTCATAATACATTTTTTCGAAATGCATTTTTTCAAAATGAATCAGATATAAAGGCATTTTAAGGACAACCTATATTCTTGAAACCATAGCTACACAAACACTTTCAGCTGGCACAAGCCATCACTGCCATAGAATTAGGCAGTCTGCATAACTTCCTGGGTTTGTTTCTTCATCTCTTCTCTGTGGTGCTACCACATGGTGAATCTCAACAACTGATCCAAATGAAAAGTAACATGGCAAGGAAATAAGCAGATTTTTAGCTGCTTCAGGTCTTTGACTAGTTCATCATGTGGCCACAAATATACGTGTGCTACTGTAGAAAAAGAACTGGGTGATTCAGAAACGAGAATTAGTGTATCTGAGGAGTAGCATTCTTTTTACCGAGATTGTCCCCAGGATTCTGATAACGGAAATGCTACCTCCAGAAATGCGACAAATACTGAGAGTATTGTACCCTGCACAGTATGATTTTGATCTTGAGCTTATTGAGCATGACATTTCCAGGAAGTTTTAGGGATAACAACACCAATAGTGGATTAGATATCTTTAAAAGATCCTGAAGAATATATTGTTAGATGGTGACTGGGCATAGTAAAAGATACTCTGAAGTCTGGGCATAACTAGGAAATGTTCATATGAGAACAGTATTAGGACAGCTGCTAATTGAATGAAATTCAATTATTTTGGCTTGGCAGCCAACATTTTTTTAGTAGGTAGCAGCACTAATAAAGAGGTGCTAGAAAGGAACAATTTGAGTTCTGGCAAGTAGCTGCATCCTTGTGCTGGTGGTTATGAAGTGGCAAATAGCACTGCCAGGAGCTCAGGAAACACTCTAGCTCTCCAGTGCCCCAAGCTTGCATTGCCAGTATCCATGAGTGGCATGAGCAAACTGTTCAATGTTCTTTGTGGCTGTTCCTACTGCTGAAGAGAACTCCCATATCTAGGTCTTTTTTTCCCCTCTTCTTAGTCCTTATCTTCTTCCTAGACCTCTTCTGAAGCTTTTTCAAATAGTAGTGTATTTATGTGCACATCTGTGGTGGGAGTACTGGCTTGAGAGCCCTATATGCTGCCTTGCTCAGCATGCATGCCCGTGGAGGAGGAGAAGAGATGTCACCCACGGCCTCCTGTCTTTCACAGGTGACTTGAGGTCACCCCTCTCCTGATAACAGGGTCATGGGCAGGTAGGGCACCATCTCCAGTGCACTCTTGATGTGCAGGTGCTAGTTCCCTTAAAATATGCCTCAAATAGCACCAGAGCGCAGGGGTTGTGGAAGAATCCTGATTTGAACATGAGGGCACATTCTACTTCTTCCATATGTGCTTGCACAATAATTCATATAAATCCTTATTTAGCACTATTGTCAGGTTAGATTTACCCATATTCCCCACTGTGTCCTTCCCTGAGGATGAAACAAAGCCAAATGCACAATCCTTTTGTCAAATTATTTATTTCTCCCCCTTTTTCCCCTCCCCTCCCAACTGACACGCAGCGACTATAGGGGGCAATGCAACCTCATCATACAGCCTGTGTACATCGAGTACACACTAACAGGCAAGTCTCAAATTTTATTTCTTGCTTTTGAACATTTTCTATCATGATAAGCACTATTGTTACTCAGGCTCTAAACATGTAAGCTTTTAATTTAAAATCAGCTTTTTGTATGACTTTTTATTTGTAAATTAAAGTTAATAGTGATTTTATTTCATACTATGAATTCAAATTAATATCTAAAATGAGACAAGGAAAAAGAAACAAACAAAAATAATTTTGAAATTAATTTGACATTGATCACTAGGCATAACTGCTTCAAGTCTGTATGTATCTCATATTCATGTAATTCAATCTATACGCCTGTCAATACTTCTGATGCAGTTTAATTTCTTCAGATCACTTTCTTGCACACATAATTTATGCTTCCAGAAGGAGCTGCAATTCAGAATGCTTAAATGAGACTCTCAAATTTTCCATGAATTCTGTGAAGAAAATGTTTATATATTAAAAAGTGAATTGTCATAACAATAAAAATATTTATATATTAAATTACTTGGTTGTATTTTTCTTACATTGATTGAACTGTACTTTGCAGAAGCAAGCAAAGAATGAAAATAATGATGATTTCAACAGCTACTTGTTCAACCAGGTATTTGCTTGTGCTTAAATTTTTCTTCCTCAAATTTTTCTGTTTTTTGTATCTTTTTGGAAAATGTAGAGCTGAACAACAGTTAAAATAAATAGAAAAGCTGTTGTTACAGACTATTTTCTATTATTTTAATTTTGTTTCATTATAATTTTTGACAGTTACTGTTTACCAGAGTTTCCCTGAAGCAAAAATGATTTAACGTTCAATACATGCCTTAAAATGTGCTCTATTTTAATATGTTAAACAATAGAAATAGAATTTAAGCAGAAATCTATGCTTAACAGTGCAGCATATAGAGCTTCTAAAAACTGAAGAGGTTGGAACTTCTATTTGAATGGAAAACAAAGCAAAGTTATCTACCTTAATACCTACAGTCTAATGAAATTCAAATTCAATTGAAGCTAATGTAGTGTAGGTTTTCACTGTCGGAGTATAGCTATAGTTCCAGATCTAGGCTTTCATATTTGAAAGCTTTATGTGGTTGACAACAAAAAGCAGAATTTTCTCCTGAACTTCCTTTTCAGTTTTCTCATCTATTCATGTTCAAAGCTGAATATTAAAGATAGCATGCCTCAAATTCCAGAAAAAAAAATCACTGACTTCACTGAATACTGAAAATTCTGAGTTTCTACTCTTCTAATGTGAGCACTTTAGGTTTACTCAGTGGCTTGCTGACCTTTACATAGCACTGTGCATATTTCAGTGGGAATTTTCAATGGTTTTCCACTAAAAATCGTGTTCAACAATGTTTCCCAGTCTTTAAGACCCATGTACCTAAAGTGTAGACCAAGAATATCTTTTACAAGCCAAGAACACACAAATATGCACAAAAAGCCTCTTTATGCAAGCACAACTTCTTTCAGATTCATGTGCAAGTCAGTTCTAATTACTTCTGGTGACGGATGTCACTGCTGAAGATGACCAAATGTTTGGTGATAGCAATTGACTCTTCATTCTCACTCCTTGCCCCAGAACAATGCTCAAAGTGAGGCTTTTGAAGTTGATGGGGCACATCAATCCATTAAAATAAAAAGGCAAAAAAATGTTGTAGAATGTGTTATGAACCAAAGGCAAATTTAAACTGTGGAAAATGTTTGAAGCTACCTATTCATCACAGCAAAATAGTTCACAGAATCATTAAGGTTGGAAGGGACCTCTAGAGCTCATCCAGTCCAACCCCCCTCCTCCAGCAGGAACACCCAGAGCACGGGGCACAGGGCGACATCCAGACGGGTTTGGAAGATCTCCAGAGAAGGAGACTCCACAGCCTCCCTGGGCAGCCTGTGCCAGGGCTCTGTCTCCTGAGGAAGAAGTTCTTCCTCACTCGGAGATGGAACTGCCTGTGTTTCAACTTATACCCATAGTCTTAGTCTTGGTCTTTGTTATAGGAGGCAACTGAAGAAGTTACTGTGATTAAAATAGAAAAGACAGAGCAGCACTAGCAAAGACTATTTTAGTCTTTTACAAGAAAAGCATAGAGTGATTTGGTAAACTCATGTGAAAAATGGAAAATCTTCAAAAGCAGATAGCATTCACTAGGACAAAACATGACATAGAGGAGGCATTTGCAAGAAAATGTGATACAGACCAGTGATGGTTGGGAAAATTCTAATATGGTTCTAATGTCTCTTTTTAAAACAAGATCAAAAATAGATCTCTGAGTGAAGACCAGTGAACCTCACCTGGCTTCTGGGGAAGCTGGTTGAGAGTCTAATTAAGGCTAGAACAGTTCAGCACATGGATAAGTATAACCTGATAGGGTCAAACCTGCACAACGCTGGTAAAGGGAAAGCATGTTTCTTTAACCTGCTAAAGTGCTTTGAAAAAGTTAATAAAATAGTAGATAAAGGTGACCTGGCGAACATAATTTACTTGGGATTTCAAAAGATCTCCTGATAAGGTCCTCTATAGAAAGCTATTAAGGGAAAAATATAACTATGAGGTAAGGGGCAAAATCTCAGAGTGGATTAAAAATTGAATAAATAATGGGGAAAAACTTGCCCTGAAAGTCATCTTCTAGGGGTGCCAAGAGGTTAATAGTAGGATGCTCTAAAAGTTCACATTAGAACCACTGTTATTTAACACATTTTTTCATAATTTGGATATTGTATTTGCTAATACTGACATTAAATTTTGCCTAGTCAAAACTAGAGGCTCGTGAGACTAAGGATATTGGTTAGTCTGACAATACACACATTTTAGTTTGGATAAGTGTGAATTTTGGTGTCCATTTTTATGTATTATTTTCAGCTCTAAAACCATATTATTTACCATAATCTTAGTAGTGAGAATAATTTATTTGCTGTCTGAGAAATGCTCCAAAATAAGACCGTGTCTGCAAGTATATTGCAGGTGAGATACACAATTCGTGCTATGCTGCAGATGTCTCATACAGTCTGTTGAAATCAACATCCATTTATATTTTTTTAATGCTAAAAAAAGTGAGAGCTAACAGTGATGCCTTCTTCACAATCGATATAGGTTCAGCTACTTTTGGTGCGACTACAGTGCTTTTGGATGACTTTCTAAGGTCCTCACTAAAAAGAATATATTTTACAGTCTACACTGAGGCTAAAATGCAATGTCTATAAAATACAACATGTTGGACCATGAGTAAATACTGTAAGAAAAAAGACCATTTGTTGTCACAAGCAATGTGTGCAAATCAAACCACTAAATACAGCATTTATCTTGGTCAATAACTCATGGTTCTAATTTTTATGGAAAATATTAATAGAGTTCTTTAAGTAAAAAAGAACTGATGTGTTTTTTCCTCTTTTGTTGTTGCAGCCCTGTTTGTATTTACATCCAGTCATTTATTGCCCATTAAAGAAGTAATGCTATGTTAATGTAAGGGAAAAAATCAATGCTACTCAGATCAGTAGCTGTGGGGAAACAGTGCAGCAGCTGGTTTGCAAACAGCAAGCCCACATAGATCAATGAAATTACAAGCTAAATCTGCTGATGCTCACAAACTGCTCCAGCATTGTGATGTCTAACCTTTCTCAAGTTCAAGATCTCTGGCAAGCCAGCAATAGCTAAATGGGAAAAAAAAAAAAAAAAGCGAGATAGAAACAAAGAAAGAACATAGCTAGTGGAGAATTTTAGCATGATATGTAATATTCCACTTTTGAAGTTATCAGTACAACTGCACATTCGAAACAGATATAAAAGCCACTGTAATCTCTCAGCGAGCAATGCTGCAATCTACGCACTCTGGAGATTTTCTTCCTTAAGACTGTTCAAATCTGTCACATATTACCTTGAACTGCAACACTGGAGGGCTAGTGAGCACTTCAGTAATGTGCTTGTTAATGTGAATTCCAGAAAATAATTTATCAATGAGCAGCAGTACACACAGCTTCTGGGATGTGCAAGGTCTTTTATTTTGTGGCATGCTTGCAGCCTCAAAACAGTTTGAATTTGGTTCACTTGTAAATTAAACATGCAAAATATTTGACTTGTTGAACATAAGATTCATTTGCATATTTTATGCTATTTGCATCATTAGGAAAGGAGCCTCTTTTACCCCAAAGAAAACAAAATTGGGATTTATCAATATCATGTGAATAACACACCTTTAAAGTGATGTTTTTCAAAGTTGTCCTTATCCTGTTTGTTTCGCTTTTTTAAAAAGCAGCAGTACTTCTCAGGAGTTTATCAGCAAGCAGATATGGACATCCAGTCTCTGAAAGTTGCTATAAATTGGAAAACATTTGAAAAAGGAGAATGGGTTCTCTTCAAAGGAAAAAAATAAAAAAAACTGCATCTTGAATTTCCCTCCAATATTGACACATGCATTTTTTGGTGACAAAATGTATACTTTGAAAATATGTAACTTTTATCCTCTGCAAATCTCCAGTTGTTTAACATATATTGATTAAATGTCACACTTTGGCTCTGTTCTATAGCATCTATTTTTCAAACAGGTAAATCAAAACTTTATGAGGTTGGAAAAATTTTCTTGGCCATCTAAAAATTTAGTAGCAGAGCAGAAAATGGAAGTCAACTCCATATGGTCTTATTAATTCCATTCTGCTGTTGTAGTTAGATAAATACCATTTTCATTCTGGGATAAACAAATACGTTTGTAATACTTCACAAACCAAGAACATTCAAGAAAACCATCATTGGGTGACGTCTGATTATTTCTTGCATTGTCAATTATCTTTCCTGGAAGGATAATTTTGAGATTTGGTCTCAAGATTTGCTTTTCTTCTCTAACTTTCTCAAAATTAAAAAAAAAAAAAAAAGAAAAAAGAAGGGAAGTTTTCATTTTGAAATGTTAGATTTCTATTTCTCTATTCTTTCCTTAAAGACCTTGCCAGATAAAGTCTATTTCCTTTTATTGCTGATCTTCATGTTGATTTCTTACTTTATGGTGCTGCCTAGCAGTGTTGATGGCAGGATAATCATGCTTGACCTGGAGGAAAGACTGATTTTGTGATAGCCATAATAGCTACTAACGAGGTGAAAGTTGCCTGTATGTGCAGAACTTGCTGTTGGCATGTGGATACTGATGCAGATCTCTCTTCCTAATCTACTTATCTACTAGAATCTACTTATCTACTGGACCTTTTAAAGAAATCTCTTGAAAACATACCAAATCTGCAAAGACACATCTGAGCTAAAGAGAAGGGTGTTATTAATACAGACATGACCAGGATTTCACCAAAGGTCTCTGAAGCAAAATATGAATTTGTGCCATAGAGATGAAAAACTTTCCACAGGCAAAACTGCTCTCATGAGGAAACTGAGATGACTCAAATACAGCAAGAAGAGCAACAAACCCTTGTACAAAAACAACAGTGATGGCTATTTTTGTTTGCATCTCTCTATACATAATTAGTTGTCAATCAAAGTATAAACTTCATCCATTGTAAAGAAGAGCATTATTGTAATGGAAAAACAAAAGGATGATTATGGGGGTGCAATTCAAACATTTTATTATATCAAAAACACCACCATACCCAGAGATTCCCTGCAATAATTCCTCTTGACTGCAATAAGTACCTACTTCTGAGGAAGAGAAAGCTGATGAGCTGCAAGCATCCCTGCTGTTAAATTCCTCTAACAATCCACCCCTGATGTTTTATGCTTTAAAGACCAATAGGAACTTTATAGATTGACTGGTTGCTCTTCTTTTCAGTCTAGCTCAGATCCTGAAACTTATCTGTTGATCTGAAAAGCAGGATTCATCAGCTAGGTTACCAAGGAGCATCAGATGAGCACTTCACTGAGCAGCACTATCACATCAGCCATGGAGGTGCATGTAGTTTTGTAGAGGTTTGTAACTGCAATCCTGCCTGGTCACCCTGAATGTAAAGGAACCTACAGTGTCTGTAATCTGGCTTTATGTCTCTGCACTGTATGGTGATAGTTAATAGTAAGGGCAAAAAACAACATCCTGAAGAAAGCCTGGATATCTCAGGATTTTAAATCTGAACTCAGACCAAATCTGACTTTTGAAGCTGCAGTTTCTCTCTTTATCATCATTTTGGAAGGTAACCTAAATCAAAAGTGAGAAAGTATTCTTTAGAAAAAGAAAGATTAAATCATGTTAAAAATGAGACTATATTTGGGTGTTTTTTTCAACAGTCTTTATTGTCAGCAACGTACGTGTGCTGAATCGGATCTAGATGAATAAATGCTATGACAAAAGCAATATTTGTACTATATCAAAACATTGCCAGAAAGTAAATGAGAGATATGACAAAAAACACTGTTTTGATGAGACTCTTAGACCTAGAACAGCATAAGCACTGGATGCTTACTGCAAAAGAACTTAATGTTTTTAATTAGTAGTTTTGCTATTAGACTTAACTGCAATGAGAATGTCTTTGTTAGAGATGTAAGGAAAGCTGCGTTGGCTTGACATATAATTATGTATTTACCTTTATGCTGCAGAATGTATATATTTCTGTTCTGTGTGTATGCAGGGCTAAACGCTCCTAGGACCATTTGCCAGCACCTTCTCCTGCTGTTACATGTTTTAAAGAGCACTGAGGGAAGCCTCTTCTGCACCAGCCTCTTCTGCACAGGTGCCAACAGAAGGTGCAGTGAGAGGCAGGTCCCACGTGTGGTGGGCAGCTGGGACAGGTCCCCAGCAGTTCTCATTTAAAGGATTTCTCAGGAGTTTGGTATCGGCATTGTATACCATGATGGGGCCTGTTTCCACAGAAGTGGGCCTCTCTCACTTCACTGCTGGTAAAGAGCACTTAGAAGTATTTTCCTGCTGTTTCCACCAGAGTAATCTTAGGGTCTGTAAAGGCTTGACATAAAGACAACTTCCCTTCCGGAGTAGGCTTTTTCACTTACATGGAACTGGTTTCCCTTTCTGTCTCCCTGTCAATACTCTGTATTTAAAATCCTTGGTTTCAGGTTTGCCAAGGTCTGAGTAATCTTTGTCCCACACTGAAAGAGGAAAAAAAACCCCAAAACACTATGGAAAAGGACAGCATTGTCCTTCCCGCCATCAGGAAGGCTTCGTTCTGCGTCAAAGGTACTTCTCACTGAAAGAAATTCAGATCTAAAGAAACAAAGGAGTATAAAAACAACGTTGCCTATGCATTGTTGACATTAACTAAAAATTAATATGAGAGATGTGATGAGTTAAATGTAGCTAAATGTGTGGTAGGTTTATAATAGCAGGACTTATTTCTCTGTGCATCTTTGTGCCTCTTTCTGTCTCTCTGTGCACAAGCTGTGTCCCTGAAACTGTAAATTAATGTGTTAGATAGACTGGCTTTGACATTCATTTTCATCATTCCAGTTCTTAGCACCCCGAACCAACTTTCTGATAATGAAGTTCACGCTAGAAGGACATAGTGGGCTTTCATACATTAGAGAGTCTAATTTGTGTGCAGGACTAGTGCTGCTTACCTTACGTTTATTGCAGTGGCACTGCTAGATCGGCAACGGTTAGTGGTCTTGTCAGCATTTCCATTATGAATCTTGGTGTTTTAGGGATTAAAACTTCACTGATGCATTTGACTAGTGCTGCTACTCCATGCTTTCCTCCCTGGTAAGAAAATGATTTTGAAAATTTTGCACCTAAGTTGACTTAACAAAAATAAATATGAAACAACTTGGGTAAACTAGAAACAAGTCAATATCTAAAGCATTTTGCAAAGCTGAAGTCCTGAAAGTGCATTAATTGCTCTTTCAGCTTGTCAGTTTGTGCACAGTTAGTGGGCCTTGCTGCATTGACAGGAGAAGATATTCTGGGGCAAGAATAACTACTGTGGACTGTAATGAGAAGTTAAAATATCTTAGCCTGCCCAATGATGAGTAGACTTTGGCCTGTCCATATGCCAAATTCGCTCAGCCTTCCATCTTTTGCCTGTGTAGAAGTTTGCCTCCCAAGATGACTTAATAAAGGGCTTGGAAAATTTGTGACATCCCTGACCATCTGCTAATCCTATTACTCTTCAGTACAGTTTTTGACTGCTTTTAACCTTCAAAAACAGTGAAAGGTCCCTTGTCCCTAGCTCAGTGGATGGAACAAACTTATTTTAGCTTCAGCGCTCCTTCTCTCCTCCTACTTTTCAGAAGCGATTTCATGAGGCTTTTTTTTCCCTTGGCCATCAGTTTTGCTCATGGTACATGATGAGCTGCCTCCTCACTGCTGGCATGTTGTTTGGGCTGCAGGAAGGCAAAGGTTTCTGTACAGGGCAGCTAGCCAAGACAAGAGTCCAGGCAAGAAGCCAAAGTCGTTGTCTTTCCAGTGTTGCCACTCTCTTTCCTCCCCTTCCTCTGAAACTGATACAGAAAGACTATTAGAAAATTAATCATACCTCAGGTGTCTTGGGGAATACACTTGATTTCCCAGGCACTAATGTGTGAAAACCTTGCACTGGAATAATGCCATATGTCAACCTGTGGCAATATCAGGAAAATATTGACAGTGTTTCATTAATGAAATGTTGAGCTTGAGTGACCTGTAGGCTGAAAATCCAGGCTGCATAAATTTAAAATAGGCTCCCAGATACTGTTTGATTTGGGGGGGCCAGCATCAACAAGTACATTGTCTCCATGCTGGACAATAAAAGTGTGTTATCTTACTGCTAGAAATGCTTGCCCAAAGACTGGCATTGACAACCCTGTCCCATCAGTAGTATGGTAAGGAGGGACTTTTTCGTTTTATACAGCCGTTCTTTTTTTAATGGTCCTGTGGTAGGGTTCTCCACTGGATCTCTCTAAATAAACTGGGTGTAAGGAATCATGTTATTGAGTCTAAGCTCCTCGTTGTGAATTTCACCACTGATTATAGTGGGCTTGTCCTTCGACTCAACTTATGGCAGATTAAGCTCTAAAAAAAAAAAGATTTTAAAAAAATATTATTTTCCAAAGATTTCTATTGAAAACTGCTGCCTATGTGTCCTCCAAAGGGTGAAAAAAAGAAGCACGGAGAAGCCAGGATGAGAAGTGTAAATTGAGCAACTGGGGAGCAATCTTAATTAGAAGAGGTTAATTGGGATGGGGCAGGGTAGTGGGAGCTGCTCCAATACTCTGTGGTGCCGTGCAGTGCCACAGTGCTCAGTCATTCTCAGGAGCCAGAAAATAAGAATTTGGAAATTCCAACATGGAGAAGGAGGGACAATGTGGTCAGCATTTTTACTATGTGTTTTCCCTGTTTTCTGCTGTAAAAGAGCATGCTGGGGCAGTCTACTCTAAAAAGAGGAGTGAGCAGTCCACATTGCACACACAACTCCATGGACAACCCTACTGGGGACTAGGAAACACTTCACAGATGATGAGTATAATTACAAAACTTCTTTGTTATTTTGGGCTTCCCCTTTGTGATTCATTTCACAGCAATCTAGTGAGTCTTCCTCTACTGCTGTATAAAATGACGGATGTGAACCAGTACCATTTAGTGCATGAGTTTAACAGAGAACTGCCTGTCTGCAAGTAGTAGCAAGTAACTTGTGGAGGCTGTGGAACACAAAGCACTTCATAATCTGTCACTGAGAATCAACTCTGAGTTAAGAAATGTTTAACTCACTGCTGCTATATTGCAAATTGTTAAAAAATTGCAAAAACTTAATAAAAAACAGTGATTGCTGTATTGTCGGAATTCATAAGGAACGATTCATCTAAGAAACCATCTCACTTTCCGTCAGAAAATATTTTAGCATGTTTGTTTAAATCCACATTTGGAGAGAGGTGTAGGGAATATTTGTACATTACAGAATTAATATACTTTATTTTTCTTACTTGAAAATCTGTGTTAGAAATTTTAAACCAAAAAAGCTTTCTCTGTCATCTATTTGTATTGCTGACACATGGCTTTGTTTCAACTGCCTTGTAGTGCTGGGGTGACAGCTGGGATTTTCGCAGTCTGGACAGCACGGCATTCTGCATCACGGCTGGAAAGCCAACAGTGAGAGCTTTCAGGCACTATTTTGTGAGGGAGGGCAAATGCTATTTTTTGCAGAAGTGGTGCACTGTAAAAAGACACTTCACAGCAGAGGCGGTAGTTCTGGGTGAGTAAAATGCTGGTTCTGAATTACCCGCCACTACAGAGAAAAGCAAGTTCCAGACTCATGAGCCAGATTAAGGCTAACAATCTATCAGGGCCCTGACTCACAGCAACACCCAAGAGCTGCCCTGTCAAACTTATAAATATATATGGAGAGGGAATTAAGCAGGGAGTGACAACTTAACTTGGAATTTGTTTTCCTTTTCTTCTGTCAAATTTGTTAAGTTTCTGTTAACCCTTCAGTGCTGCCAACTGGTGTTTTGTCAGATACAGTTTTGGGAGAATGTTAGCACTTTCTTGATGATTTTGGTTGCCATGGATAAGTGTATTTCTTTGATTTTTTTTTTATGGAACATTGTGTATTAATAAACAGGGTACCATCTACTTACTTCTGCAGCCTATTCATTGCATTTTATTTGGATAGAACAAGTATTCCAAAATGTGGAGACACTTTAAGGACTGTCACACTTTTTCTGCCAGCCTTTAAAGGTCAAAGCCAGCTGTGACACCTACAATTCAAATGTAATTAGTTGGAGATTTACGGGGATTTTATGCCAATCTCCCAGTAGCTTAGCAGTGACATAGTAGCTAACCTTTTGTGATCCCAAGAGAAGTTCAGGTAGATGTGAAGATAAACAGTAAGATATACTAGGTCCTGTGCTGGAGCTTTTAACATGTAAGCGGTCCCTTACACTATACAAAAAGCAAGAACGCACTCAGTACTTTTTTTCTGAAGAAGAGATAACCCCTGGTATCTGACTAGGCCAGCCAGTACAAACTTGATGTATTTATTTAAAGCTTAGCTCATTCTGTATGTTCTTGGATCATTAAATTGAAGGACTTGTACGGTCATGATTTTTAATGAAGCATGTTTGAATAATTATGTTAATTTACAAAGCACTAGAATCAAATCAAGTGATCAAAGTTTTCATGATTACTATCATGTATTTGTAACTCCCACATCACTGATTTCTGGATAGACAATATCCACTATAGCTACGGTCTTCTTTGGGAAGGGAGGGGGAATTTATTTAGAAATTGCCACTAATCAATGCAGAACATCAAAAAAATATATATACTGGAAAATAAATACACTTTGTGTTATGTCTCTGTAGTGGACTTTGTATGAGTTTGAAGGTAATATAGCTCCAACAGACACCAGCCTAAATACAGACTACAATCAATACTGTATTCTGCCTTGACAGAAAGCTGAATTTTTATCTGTTAAATGTGTGAGCTTGGGGCAGCTCTGTGTCTGAAGTGGTTTAAATCTGAAATGTGATGTGCTGCAAAGAAACTTGATTGACATCTTTGTTTATTGAAAAGTATTACATGAACAACAAAACACGGGCAGATACAGAATACTCCCTTGCAAAGTGCAGCTGTGTTATTTTTCAATCCTATGTATTCTGCCCCTTTGATGCCTGTCTCGTGCAATAAAACCACAGGATATAAACCAAACAAGAATCCTCTTTGATTCAGAAATTTGGACAAGGGTGAGATATAGATATATATATTAGTTGCAGAGGTTCTAGAGAATTTCTTTTTAAAAAAAAAAAAAAGTTGTTTTTTTGGTCTTATGCTTCTGAATTTGAGACTAAATTATAGTATATCTAATAAGCAACTTCTCTGAGGTTTCTTGAAATATTTTTATATATGCACTGGAGGAAGAGAGAAAAGAGCAATGATGACTAATCTTAAAGCATTAAACATGCAGAATAGAGAATTAAGTTACATTTAAATTTCATGTTAGAATAATTATGCTGTTCATTGACATTTTCCCATGTTTTATTAAATCTTTATTATGCCAAGGTAAATAGAGGTTAATTCTGCTGTTACCTCTCCCAGCAAAGTATTATCCTTAATCTTGCATTAATAAAATACTAGTAAATTACACAATGGGGGTAATCACCATAAACTAATTTAGGCCATTCAAATTCTTCTCCGAAGAGTACAGTGTAGTTAAAAATAGGTTTCACAAGAAAGCATGAAGTATAATGTAACTTAAAGAATAGTATGCGTTTTTCTCCTTAAGAAATCTATATTTTCTCAATATATTTATTTATTGGCAATGTATATTATATGTGAAAACTTAGACCTCTGCTCTTCATAGAGTCAGTGTATAGGCTGCCTTGAGAACAAATATGATTAACTAGAAGTGTTCCTCTTTAGTTGTTCATGCTACAGCCCAGACTTTGGGCATTTTTCATGGTCCATGTAGAAGGCAAAATCACATATCACTAATATTCATCTGTATTTCTCCCAAATTGTCAGTACTGGCTTCCACCTCTTGTATGCTTACTTTTTATGTTGGAACTTAATTAGGAACTCTTTGTTCATCCATTCAGGCTTCCTGCTCCTTTGCTTGACAACCTGCAGATTAGGATGGACAGTTCTTAAGCAGGCAGGATCTTTGAAAATCAACCGTTTTTGCTGGGGATCTCTCCAGGGATCATCTATGAGATATTTGCAAGAAAGACCCTGGGCAGGTGAAAGTCTATTCTCCTGCAGTCCAAGGTTGTGATCCTGCTGTTTGCCCTGTTCTCTTCTGTGAAAATCATCAACTCTGCCAACACAGTTGGAGCAGCTTGGCTACAGGCAGCCCATGACCCTCACACCCATGACCAGTTCTCCCTTGTCAGTAGGTAGGAGGTCCAGCAGAGACCTTCTCCTCGCAGCCTCCTCAATAGCCGTAATCAGGAAGCTGTCATCAGCACACTCCAGAAACCTCCTGGATTGCTCGTGCCCTGCACTTTTTCTCTCCGGCAGATATCATGATTCAAGTCCCTCGTGAGGACACCAAGGCCTATGAATGTCAGTCTTCTTCCAATAGTCTGAAGAAGTCTCCTTCGTCCCGATCAGGTGGTTTGTGGCAGATTTCACCACACCAGACCCATGCTGGTCTGGCTGATACTCCTGACCAGGTCTAAGATGGCTCATCACTCGTCTCTAGGAAGAGCTCTACACATCCCTGCTTTTCCATCACAAACAGGGCAACTTCCCCTCCTCACCATCCTAGCCTTTTTTGGTATTGATATGTTGTTGTAATTCTGTTTGTTATTATGCCTTTTAATTCCAGTTTTCATTCAGCTATAAACTTCCTTGTGGAGTTTTGTCAGGTCTGTGTATGAATCCCATCCCTTCCTCTCATGCTCCCTGTGCGTTGCCTGTCCATTACGGTAGCTCTCTGAAGTCTCTTTCAGATCTGCAGCTAAGGAGATGCTTAGGTACTTTTTGCAATTAACACTACTTCATTATCTGCAGTGCCCAGAAAGTTCTCATTTTAAAAGTGTGACTATTGGTAGATCTGTTAGCCGTAAAAGGCATTTACCAAGAAACTTCAGTGCTAGCAGAAAGGAAAGAACTCCTTTTGAAAGTACACCTGACAATCATGCAAGGAGTGGGATGATACAATGCAAGCACCACAGTAAGACCAGAGGGACCAGAGGAGTTTTGCCATTGCACTCAGGACTAATTTTCCAGACTTTCTACTATATGTTTCTTTTCAAGGTACAATTCAGTCAAAAAGCATCTGAGTAGCTAACCAAAGTCACTCAGCTCTGTTTTGAGCATCTCGGTACATCAGTCCAGTGAATCCAATTTTAAAATGAATTCCTCTTTGAAATAATAAAATTGTAGTGAATATATCTTCAGTCTTGTTAGATCATTCTGAATAGCTCCAAGGACCAGAGGGAAGGGAAGGGAAGGGAGAGGGTTTAACATGCAGCCTTAAATGTGCTATTTCATTTTAATAAAAATGGAAGCATATGAAACTTGTTAAGATCCAGGTTTATTCTGAAATTCTGTCTCAAATTCTGACATTGCTTCTAAAATATTTTGCTAATAACCTCTTTTCTTTTTCCTGAAATTTTTCCTACTGTTATGTGAATCTGCACATATTAGTTCAACAGTATTATAACAATTGAAGGAAAAAAAAGATTGGTTGGCAGAGAGTTTTGTGTGTTGCCTCAGCTTCTCTTTGGAATATGGGCTATTCCTACCTGGAATTGAAAGGCAAGCCGCAGAGGTCTGAACTAGCTGAAAAAGGAAGCAAATATTTGCATAAATCTCTAAGAGAGAGATCTCGCTCTCCCTGTCTTTTGTCTGGCTGTGAGGGACCCTGAAGGAAGATTTTGCTCCTCGGACATTTTTTGGGGGCAAGAAGACATTTGCTTTAGTGTTTTACAAGCTCTGGTGACAGAGAGGTGGTGCATAAACTCTCAGTAAGGATCGAAAGCCGTTTTTAAGTGGAAATATTCAAAGCATGCAAGAGTCTCTAAGCGTCTGTTCCAGGGACACATTAATGCATTTGAAAGGATATTAAAGCTTAACACAGAGGGAAAAAAAGTCCTAGTGGCAAGATGTAAAACTACTTAACAGAATTACATCCCGAACTTTGTGTATTTGATCTGAAAAAATAAATCATCTTACAGTTGCTCACATTAAAGCTGCATGTCAGTTTGGGAGCTTTTAGGATCTTGGACAGGTTTCGTTTTTCTGGGTCACTTCTGCTCTGTGTGTATTTGTGCAACTGCTGAACCTACGATCAGGATTGCTGGTGACCCCGTGCACTGTTTGAGGAGTCATCTAATATGTGCAAATTTAAGACAATCATTATGTATAGCATAGAATTATTATCCACCTTTTTTTTTTCCTTTTTTTTTTTTTTTCCCCTCAGCACTCAGTAGCTAATAGCGGTCATGGCTTGATTAAGAATTCTTCTCAATCTAATGCTTCCAATTAACTTGCATGGGTTTGTGACTGACTCGATGGCCTGGATAAAGTGTGAGCTCTTCTGAGAGAGACACCAAGCTTCATCTCTGGACTAAGGGATAAGGGAAGCCTTGAGACATGGTTCAGTTGTACCTACTGATGGATTAGGAGTGTCATTCAGACTTGAGCAAATCCAAGATTGTTTAGGAGCAGAGTTGACTGACATGCAAAAATGTGGAGCACAGTGGAGCAAGCCTCGTGCCACAGAGGCTTGAGGCTTGCCGTGGGCTCCTGATGTCCCCAGCTGACAGGTCTGAAGGGAGGTGATGGGCTGCTGATGTCTGGGAGGATCATGGGCAGGGGCAGTGCCTACTGCGTTCCCCTGTTGGCCATCGGGCTGTTGGTTGCAGGAGCTTGCAAAACCTAAGGGTGTTTTGGGAAATGTGTCCTCTGAGTTCAGGCTGGTGTTGGTACAAAAACTGAAAAAAAAAAGGAATATTATGAAAGACAGAAGGCTATAGAAATAAAAAGCAACAGGAAAAAAAATATCCTAGGCCTTCTGTTGCCTTGGGTATCATGATTTAGACATTACAGGGAAATCAATGGGTAGGGGACAGATGTACTATGGGTAGAAAACATATGCTCCTAAAGAAACATGTTTTTTTCCTTTCAGCCATGGAAACATAGATACTTTGAAATGGCATTCTCTTGTGCTACATGAAAAAAATATTACGCATGAAAAGGAAAGAGCAAACTGATTACCCTAATATTAAGAGCATGAAGGGAAATTTATAATACATCTTTGCATGTTCAACAAGCAATCATGCAGAGGGCATGTTAATGCTTGCCACAGAGTCTGAAACTCGTCTCACCAGAAGGGATAGTTTGAGATGGTTCACACCTGCAAATGCATCAAGTGGCTAAACCTGAAGAATCTTTCACCACATTCTGACCTATCTATTTCATTATAGCACAGTGTTCATGTTCACTGCATTTTCTAAAAGAAAAATGGCCAAACCTTAGGTGATTTCTCTCTTATGTAACTGCCGTTAAAAAAGTGTGCTACATATAAATGCAATATTTGACTTGTGTTGTTATTTATTCTTAATTCAGGCTAGTGTCAGTGTTTTAACTGGAAACACTCCAGGATTGCCACTCTAAAACACACTTTTTTTTTCCAAAGATAAGTTGATAATATCTCTTGTACGAGCAGAGTGCTTTCATTGCTTAGGAAATAAATAAATATGCTTGTGGGTAGAGGAAACACTGTTGTAAAAACTATTTTCTTTTTTAGACGATGGAAAATCTGTAGCTTGCTAAATGCTTCTGAGTGTTAACCACTTCTGAATGTTTAATGTTGACTGTTTTAATGATGATTGTTCAGTATCCATACAAATATTTTGGCATCAAGTAATGTATTGTTTGTTTATGTGGATAAAATCTGAGAGCTGCAGCAGCATCTAATAAGACCGTTTTCACTCAAAAAGGCTTGTAGGGAGGAACAGGCTGTTGTTAAAGGACACAGTAGCCAAAAATAAATTCACCACAGCCAGTAATGAGCGTATACCCTCTTTATTTGACTTCAGATAAATTTGTTATGCTATCTGTAAAAATGTCATTCAATGCCTCTCCCATGTGTTCCAGTATTCAGATTTGCTTTAAGAGGAAATGTACTATATTAGGTCTTACTGCTCCAATATCTTTCTTAAAAATAATCCTAAAAATAACCTAGAATAGCGTAAAGTAGAGCAAATGATTGATAAATCAGTATATATGCACCTCAGGTCTGTATCAATTTTTTACCTTTAATGCTCCTAGTGAACAAAACTCATAGTTCTGTCTTTAATATCGCCAGTGTCATTTTCTTTTCTTTTTGGGGCTACTCAGCAAGGATTTCATTAAAACCTTTGTCCTGTAATCGTCTCAGGTTCAAGTCAATTCAGCCTCCGTATGTTAGTGGTATGTTACTGATGTGAAGCTCCACCCAACCGAGTCTCCTGCTGACATTCTATAACAAGATATATATACATATATATATAGGAAAGAGGGAGTTCCCTTCTTCAGAGAAAACAAACGAACACACACACACACAGACATGTATGTGCATCTGTGTGTAGATGTACACACATGAGTATGTTCACATGAAAGTGTGTTCTTTCTATACATGTTAGTATTTAATGTATTTTTCACAGCAAATGGAGTAACAAGTGACAATAGTCAATCAGCATTGGAATTACGGCAGTGTCCTTCTATGTCTGGAATAGAAAATAACACAATAATAATTAGTAAATAAACAATAACAAATTTTATTTAGTAAATAAACAATAACCAGTTTTGAGATCCTGGATTCTTCAAAACATTGACTATATAATTATTTAGGATAGTATGCACAATAATTTGATACAACTATACAAATATACATATTTTCTCCTTTTTGGTGAGGCAAAAGCACTGTGGTCCCCAAAGGAAATTATTTTTTTCTGTCATGTTTAACTATTTTTAGCATTCCTCAGAGCTGCACCGAAAAGGGAGAATTAGTTCATCTCTGTGGGGACCTGTGAATTTCATGCAACGTGGGCTTCTGTGAACAGAGTTCACAATGTATTAGAGGAGGTTAATTTTTATAGTGAAAGACTGAAATGCTACACTACCCTACCCTGCAGCAGTGTGAAGCATCCCACAGATGTAGGATAGTAAACTTCTAGGAGCTACACAGCATGTAAAACTTCTGCTTTAATTGTTTGCAAAAGAACAAATCCAAAATTAAAAGTATTTAATTAAAGACATAAATATATAGACAGTATTTTCTGTAGTGCCTCTCAAAATATAAATAGGATAATACTTCAAAATACTCCGTGTCCTTAAGCTAATATTTTTGGTTTCAGATTTGCTTGTATTCAGAATAGCGGTGGCTGGTTGCTGGCGTCCCAGGAGCCGAGGAGCTGGGCTGTACCTTGATAAGACCTCATTGCGTTTCCACACCTTGTAAGCATGCCTTCATATCATCCATAAAATGTCCCCAAATTCAAGTAATTAGAAAAAGCCGAGAGAATTTATGCTGTCATTGCTCCAGACAACACAAGCTGCTTATGCCGCTGGTGCGGATAGAGTTAGTGACGACCTGAGCTCAAGGGAAAAGAAGGGATCCTTGTCACCCTTCTTCTCCTCCTCTGCATGAAGTTCAGAGCAGTGAAGGGAAAGAGAAAAAAGACTTTGGGGTTATGGCTGGCATACAGGCTGAGGAAGAAAAATAGGTTTTTAGTCTGAGAAAGGTGAAGATCTCTTTCCAGAAAATTGGAAGGTTCTATCCCTGCTGCGTTCAGAGCGTTTTATTGAATGCTACGTTCTCAATACATGCTCCTGACAACTGTTTAGTCACTCTGACAATGACATTTCGTCCTGTGAGGGTGACACCCAGGGGACTGCAAGACACCGCTCTTGCAGTGTAAACTAATAGGCTTATTATCGGATCCAGGGCTGTAGGCATTTTATCCCCCTATATTCTTTTCCAATTTATGAAGAACATTTGCTTTATAAACCTCAAGGCAAATATATACATATATTCAGACTGAGAAATGTTCTGTACAGAGGACCTAGCTGGGCAATTTAAAGAAAGCCAAGAAAGTCACCAGTGTCTGTGTCAGTGCTGGAGCCCAGGCTCTTTGATGGAAGAAGCAGAGTCCAAGCATCGCAAGAACCTCATGTCCCCAGCCAGGGCAATGCAGACATCACCGCTGGCTTCTGGCAGATCTGAATCTAGTGGCAAATAGTACATGTTATGTCTTCTGTACATTGGCAAATGTAAAGCATTTATGGCTAAAGAAGTCATTTGATTCTGAAATTTCCTTTCTTGTTCTCTTTTGGCCAAAAAAATAGGCTTTTGGTTGAAATGAGCGTGTCACTGCCTGGACAAGACATGAAGTAATCTGATGAAAAAGACCTTGGTTATTTTCAAAAAGTGTTGGTGAGATTTTTCACTACAAGAACGTATTCTGACCATAGGGTAACTTTGTAGAGTTGCAATGCAGTAGATATCGGGTTGCAATACAGTCTTTAAATTTCAGGTGTATCTCTCATTACTCCTGTTAAAAGCAGTTTTGATTTGTCTGAATTCTGATGTTCTAAGGATACATTCTTCAAATGTGCATGTTGAACTAATCATCATATTAATCTCTCAAAACACCACGTGGATTCACTGGTTACATATTCCATATTCTGCAATATTCTGCTGGTTCTGACATACGTAAAATAAACTTAAATGTATTTTTCTTTCCTTCTCTCTGATTTGTTTTTCTTTTTTGGTCTGCTAAAGCCTTCTTTTTTTTTTGTTCTCGGATTATTATAAGTTATTAGTCCTTATAATAACACCATTTTATATAAAAATATACTTAGGTCACTTTAGAAAACTTTATAAAATGTCATACTTCTATCTGTGACTTTAGGCACTTAAGAGAAAGAAATACACATAAAAATAACTGCCAAAATTCCTTAAAAACTGTATCCTCCTTTAAATAGTTTTAAAATATATTTTTAAATAAAAATAGTTAAAAGTCATTACCATTTACCATTTCAAACTTAGTTGCAATTTTGTCACTTAGGAATAATAGGTTATTTATCCCTAAGGATGCAATGACTTGAGGTTTGATTGCATTCCCTCTCTAATCATTTGTAGAAAGTTTCCCCACCAGGAAAGTTAGACATTGATTAATTTTTATATGTATCTTCCATCATTCATCGAAAACCTAGTTAACTTCTCCCCGAAACACTATTTACAAAAATATGCTTAAAAAAATGCAACAACAACAGCAAAACCCAGGTTTTCAACTTGGAACTCACCATCATTTTCACAATGCCATCAGGAGCTGAAAATATACTGATGAACATGTGGCGGCCACACTAGCTATAGAATCCCTTTGAGAGTAGTTGGAAATAAAAAGAGATTCCCAGATTCAAGGAAACCCTTACTGCTTTGTTAGCCTAGCATGAGGAATCCCTGATTCCCTGCTTGCCTGCTGTGTTTAAATATTATAACGCAAATATGCTTACATAAAAGCTTATTGATTGGACGAATCACTTGCTTTTTGTGCATTAGTTAATCAGGCTGCTGTTTTGAAATCTGTCCAAGAGCCCACAGTGGAACCTTTCCTAATCCATCTGTTTAAGTCTCAAATGGTTTCATTGCTCCACTCACTTAACAGCACTGCTGGAATGTTAGTGCTTTATGATTAAAGGATATTGTTGTTCTTTTCATCCATCATCCTAGAGTTTGCTATTAATAATACAGTTCTTTTTTCCTCTCTCTCTCTCTCTCTCTTTCTCTCTCTCTTTTTTTTTCTTTCCTTTTAGTCTCTTTCCTTAAGAAGCTGCTTAGATTTTCTCTTTCCTTCTGCCTTATTTTTCATTACTGAGGTAGGTCATTTTCAACAACTTAAGTTGAATGGGCAAAAAAATAAATCACATCAGTGCTTCTTTGAAAGTGTGCACTGTTTCCAGTATTTGAAAAATGAAAAGGAGAAAGACAAAGGAAAATTAAGCTAAAATGAGAGAGAGGGAAGGCAGGCAGCAATAAGATAAAGCAAATTGTACAGAACTCTCTGTGACTCCAGAAACATGTATAAATTATTACTTTACACTCATAGTAATATTTGAAAGCATTTTTTAAGATCACTTTGTGATTAAATTATATTATGGGGAGAAATCTAAAGTTTAATTTCTATTGAGGCATAATGTAGCACTGAAAATGTGCCACCTGTAAAATGTGTAACCCATGTTTGGGGGCTACTGCTGCTCAGTGACATTTCAAACATACCAAAGAAACTTTTTGGCTTTAATACAAATGTAGGAGTCTCCCAAGAAAAAAAAAAAGGCTTAAATGAAGGAATCAATAAGGCTTTTATTTTTCCCTTTATAAATGGATAAAAGGATGCAGGTATTAAAAGGGTGTTGTTAATGGGGCTGTTACGGAAGGCCTAGTACCAGGTTTGGTGGAAGGGGCCGAGTGTCACGGTGGGACCATCATCCCTGAGACAGGAATTGGGCAGAGCGAAGCCCCAGGAAAAAGCCAGGACACTTCATATTCAATACACAGCCCTATAAAGAGATGAAAAATGAACCTCATCCAAAGCTCTTACCTCAGCACCCAGTGGCAAAAATAAAATGTGAGCTTGGGACCTAGTCTCTTTGAAGCTGAATTTTTCTTTTTTTCCTTCTTTCTTTCTTTCTTTTTTTTTTTTTTTTAAACTCTGCAACAGGCCTCTGGTGGTTACAGGTATTGATCGTCAGAAAGTAATCT